>NW_028113775.1:0-229900 GCF_964289735.1 Phaethon aethereus | reverse complement strand
GGGGCATAATCACTTCCCTACTCCTGCTGGCCACACCACTTCTGATACAGGCCAGGATGCTGCTGGCCTTCTTGGCCACCTGGGCACACTGCTGGCTCATGTTCAGCCAGCTGTCAACCAGCACCCCCAGGTCCTTTTCCACCGGGCAGCTCTCCAGCCACTCCTCCCCAAGCCTGTAGCATTGCATGGGGTTGTTGTGACCCAAGTGCAGGACCCGACACTTGGCCTTGTTAAACCTCATACAGTTGACCTCAGCCCATCGATCCAACCTGTCCAGATCCCTCTGCAGAGCCCTCCTACCCTCCAGCAGATCAACACGCCCACCCAACTTGGTGTCATCTGCAAGGGAGTGGAGTATTCTATTTAATATTCTGAAATACAGTATTTTAAGTGTTCCTATACTTCCAGTACCTCAGCAGCCTTCTTGTTTTCAAGGAAAGTTGCAACATAATTACCATATTTAGTGTGGGGATTTATTCGTCATAGAAAGCTGTTTTCTTAGAAAGTTTGCCATTTCTGAAGTTGATCTTAAAGATTTTCAAAGGGGTAAGTTCTATGTAAATGATCTAAGAGTTATCTAAACTTAATCACTTTCTATTTATAAGATTTCTGTTTGAAGATATGGTTCTCACTGAGACCTTGTTCTGCCTGAAATGTAAAAATTAACTTGACTCACCAGATAGTAACACAGGCTATCAATTCACTTTAGGTCACAATCCTTGTAATGGATTTGATGGTTGGACTCGATGATCTTAAAGTTCTTTTACAACCTTAATGATTCTGTCATTCTGCGTAATGCTAGAACCAATAATTTAAGACCGTTTGTTCCCAGGTCTTTGTTTTCACCTCCTGACCAATATCTGTCTACATTAAGAGTATAGAAACCCCACAATTGCTAAAAATTAAATCAAACAGTTACTGATAAACGATGTCAGAATAAAATTGGTTGCTAGCCTATATGCCATTCTTTTTACATAAATATATGTTGAAAACAAATTTACAGGCATGTACAGAAAAACATTAGCTCTTTATTTTATGTTAGTATAAAAGAGCTAGTTAGTTTCACTGTTCAAGAACCTCTCTAGGTGTAGAAGTACACTACACATTTAAGTAATACTGGTGAAATCTCTATGTATTACTGACAGTTAAGAGTCACAGACAGATGTAGAAGCTCATCTCCACAGCACATCTCTTGTTCAAGGATAAATCAAGAGATTCCCCAAGTCTGAAAAGGGATCATCTGCACTGGAATGAAACTTGGTCAAGGTCTTGGATATTCTTTGCCATTAGGAGATACATTCTTTGAGATCAGATTATGCTCCCAGAAATGCAAAGTTAATTTTACTTGTTTGCAAAATGCTTTGCACTCTAACACCTCTACAGAAAGGGCTTAAATTAAAGCAGTTTGTTACCTTTGAGCTTCTTTTTGCTTTTCCAGTTCTACTGTCTTCCTTTCTTGTTCTTTCTGTTTCAGCCTCTCAGCTTCCAAGTTCTTTTGCTTCTGTAGTTGCTGTTTGTTATGTATTTCTCTCAGCTCCTAGAGAAAACAGTAAAGTATGTGTAAACGTATACTATGTGAATCATAACTAATGGCCCCATATATTTCTTTGTGAAGTAACAAAACTTGCAAATGGTTGGATCTCTCTGTTCAAACTTATTGGCAAACAGTATTGGCAAATGCATTAGCAGACATTTGAGGTAGATTTCAAAGGTCTATAAACCACTTACTGCTTTCCTATTTTTATCCATATAACCTGATATGTTAAAATGTTAAAGAAACAAGAAAGTCTTTATTAAATGGCACTCTAAAAAGTTGATGAAAGTTTGACAAAGCTTAAGCTCAGAAGTCACTTATGTTTTATTTTAACTGATTTGTTGAATTCATTTATTACATTCTGTACAAAAATTTGCCTGCTGAGCTGCTCATAACAGCAACTGTTTCAGTTAATTGGTTTTATGTTGAAATTAGTGGTGATTTACTAAAGAATCTTCAGGATTGTTTTATATGCAGGGGATTTAATTCCTATAAGCAATGTATTATGGATGAATAGGGGCACAGAGAGTATTCATCCATATACAAGTCAGTTTTCCTCTAATTAATTGGAAATACATTGCCTGAAACATTTACAACAAACTTTTTTTTTAAAAAAATCATCTTTTCCTTAAGATTCTTCTGCATTTATACCTATTAACACAAGTACAAATTTTACCCTGAATCTCTTTGCACAACCTAGAACTTTGCATCTGAACTCCTCAGTATTACAAGGTAAAAAAGGATAACCTTACCTATGACAACTGAAAGTTTTCATTGAAAATAGTTCACTTTAAAAAATGGATATGTCTTAATGAAAATACAGTACAGACAATATATGCAGAAAAAGTTTGTAGGAGGAAATTGTTTCTAAATCTGTATCTTAATCATGTCAACTTTTATTGAAATATGTTATGACTTACATCATGCAGGCTTATTTATTTCTCGTATCCTTAAAAGTTTTATCTTAATTCATTCAGGGATTGAAATAGTTAATCTTGAAAGTATTTGTTTTTCAAGTTGTATTTGAAAGAGTAGTTTTTCAGAAGTTCACAATCTACAAGTTAGCCAGATGAAGACTTCCTGTAACTATCCTCCTGCACTGACTGAAATGTAGAAAATTGCGTAAGAGTAAAAAAACTCCTAAATGTCAAGTGATTCAAAGAGCCAAAATGAGGAAAGTTTCAGTAAGTTAATTTTACGAGGTTATTAGTAACTTCTTAGCTATAGTTTCATAAAAGTTGAAAGTTAATACTTGTTTATTTACAGACTGTACTTGTACTGTGTCTAAAAATTTTAGTTAGTGAAATTAATACATGCATTAGTGCTGAACAACTACACACCGTGAAACATCGGATTTTAAGATGAGATGTCAAAATAACTACATGACAAAGAGGAGTAGCACATGACCTTTGCAAGGTATTAAAAACACTTCTGATATATGGATGAAAGTTTAAAAAAAGTTAAGATGAACCTCATGTCCTACCTCAGTTTCATTTAATTAATGATCCTCAATTTTAAATTCAATGAAAACTGAATTCAACATCATTAAAGAGACAATCAGTTCTTATACAAGTTTTTAATTAAAACTGTGCTAAGGCCATGAAACTCACTGAAATACAGAGATAATTTGGGCAATAGCATATTTTATGATCATCATTACTTTCCATAGTCACATTAAAGCTTAGTAGACAGTTAGTATCTAGAATGGATATTACAGAATGTAAAATAAACTACTCCTGCAAAATCATCAGAATTATTCAGGCAGGATATTGCCTTTGGGAAAATTTTTAAACCCTGAAAGCCCATGGTTATAAACATTCATGCATAGACTATTTTGGACTAAGGAAAAAGGAAATACATTAGCTATATTGAACGTAATGGGGTTTTAGTAGTTGGCCCATAAAGAACAATGAGAAAATAAAGGGACTGCGAGACTGCAGTGAACACACAGTTGGTCAACTACACCTGCAGCTAAAGGAGGCCTCTGACCAGACTATAAATTTCTGAAGTGCTAACTAGAGTGAACAGTCACTTCCAATAACTGTATGTTATTAATTCAGAGTCTTTAATGTTGTTACACTTGTAATATATTGAGGTACAATGGATTTGGCCCTTGTTTCAAATGAACATCTCTAGGGGAATCAGAGTTCCCATTTTCTCTACGTGATCACCTGAACCCTTATTTGTATCAAAAAATATGTACAGGTGAAAAGGACAAATATACGACCATAAGAACATTAGCAGTAGAGTATTTTACAAGCATTCATCTGAAAGGGCATAGATTCGAAAATAGCACAGTCGAAAGCAGTTTTCCACCTGGCCAACACTATTAGAGATTTTTGTAGATTGCAGAAATCTATAAACCTAAGTATCTACAAAGGTCTTGAAGCTAAAATACTACTTCTATGAAGTATCAAATATCTTGACTAGTATTCAGGATTTTTAACAAGCTGTTTCTCTTGTCTGGGTAAAGAGACTGCTATCCAAAGCGTAGGTTTCTGACTCTTACATTTAGTTCAGCTTTAGCCCAGGCTTCCTTTTAGAAATCCTTCACTGTTCTACTTGCTCTAGCTTTCCTTCACATTCATGTCCCCTCCTGCCACTTAACTTTGTATGCCAAGAAGCTCAAGATTCTGATTCCTGGCCGATGAGACCTCCTCTTGCTATTGAACAGAGAGATCTGGGATAGTCACACATTTCTAATAAGGCAACACTGAAGATAACCTGTTGTTACTTGCAAAACAGTGCCTTCCAGGTTTGTTTTTTCTTCCCCTTAGCATCTTTATCCCAAACTCTGGTGTTTGAGCAGTTAAATAGAAATAATCAATAGGCAAAGAAGGAGGAACTAAAATTCTTGAAGAGTATGAAGGTTATCATAGTTAAACAAAAAAAGCCAATAAATCTCAAAAGCTTTAAGTGAGACAACCCCGATGCAAGTATTTGAGCTTAGTTTACTTTTTAACAAGAAATTTGTAAACTAGAAAGAATGATTCAGTTCATCTAGATACACAGAATCAGGAAGAATCTATATCTAATTCAGAATATTGGTATTTTCCCCCCTTTAGAAAAACTTCTTGAATCGTGCAAATACATAAAAACAAGTTACAACTTGCAAGACATCTGTACACCAAGCATTATTTCCTTCCACTAGATGTCCAACTATAAGGCCAGCCCAAATTTTATATTTTAACTATAGTTTAGACATGTAGGTTTATCTCACCTCTAAACATATGATATTTGGCAGTAAAAATGACATATAGAAAACTTGGGGAAATTGTAGCTAAGATCCATGCTGCCATGCCTCCATGTCTGTGTGAAGCAAGTAGTTTCTCATACTGAGTACGTACAGTAGGATCATTAACGGCTGCATCACAGCAGTTAAGTGTTGCTGCCAACTCTGCTCCAAATAATTAAATTATTTTATTTGTTTATTTTGTCTATATGCTCAGCTAAGTTAGGATCTCAAGAACATTTTAATAATCATTTAAGTTTTCCATAGACATGCTAACACATTATTTCCTCCCAGCTAAACCAATGTGCTAGTTCAGTATTTTGTGAAGAGATTTTTCTGTGACATGCCTGTAACAGTTAAGAAAAACTAACCTAGCTTATACTCCTAGCACTGGATGGAATATTTTTGGAGATAACAAAATGCAATATATATCCTTCTTTGCATTAGCTAGGAGGAAACAAAGATTTGATCAGCAACTCATGCAACAGATACTTGGCAAAGCAACAGAGCATCTAACAGTTGGAGGATGGGGGAGAAAGAATCAGCATCTCCCACAGTGCTATAGGACAGCAGTTGAACAAAATTATAGTAACACTTCAACAGTCAACAAAATGAAACATTTGCCAGCTGAATATTCAGCACAGTCCTACACTCATCTTTTACAAACACAAGCAACTTAAAAGCTGTACATTTACAAATCGTATATTGTCACTCCAAAGACATAGCAATGCTTTACTTGTTTCTGGTGTGCAGGACAAAGCATGTCTTACCTTAAAAGCAGAGAGAAATTGTTACCTTTCCACTTAATTCACAAACAGACTAACAAGTATAATTTTGAGATGCTACAATAGCCACATTTAGAAACCCACATAATATTGAATATGAATTAAAATATGAGTTTCATACAGCAGAGTAATATTCACTATATACAGACAAGTCATATTGCTATGAAAACCTTAACGTTAGAAACTTAGTTGTTTAAGCCCAGATTTTGCCTTTTGACAGAAAGACAATAGAACTTAGGATACTTCAGGGATTACAACACAAGGTTTCTATCAAATCTTCTCCCCTTGAGACAAACCAGAGCATTTGATCACAGAGGAAAGAACCTTACAGTTCTGCGCTCACTGAGGCTTTCCCACAGCAACACTCTTCTACCCCACTCCCCAGCTCCCAAAGCGCCTGCTTTGTCCTTGACAGAGGCAGTTCCTCCTTCCACCCCACATTATAGCCATAGGGGATTTGAGAAAGGAAACGTATTGCCGTCTCTCTCATATCTGGAATCACAAATTACAGTGCTGTGTAGGAGTATTTAACATAAAAGTGTTTTCTTCTTAAAAATTCTGAACATCATGACCAAAATAGGCAATTAACTTAAAATCTTGATGTTTCAGATAAGCAAAAGGCAAAAATATCGAACTAGTACCTTGCCCAGGTTGCAATTCAAGGCACACTCCTCATCTAGGCAGTAAAGATTAGATAAAGAACCAAATTATAAACTCATCTCTTTGGTTATGTTTTAGTGCTAGCACCTCTTATTAAATACTAACTTAGTTAAACACTGCACACTCATCTGTTTATGGTAAAGTGAAGCACATAACTGGAGGAGGTTCATCACTCAGATTGATATAGTTGTGTACTGCCTGAGTATGGCATGGAGACCTTTAGAAAGGAGTCTAAGTAGTTGACGCAGCCCAGGAGAACTGCCAGGCACTGCAGCATTGCATCTTCCATTGCCACTGACTGGAAGAAAGAAATGCTCAAATGTAAACAGGCATTCATATGCAAGACTTGTCCAGTGCACACTGACCAGACAGGGACTGACAACAACTGGAACATGACACAAAATGTAAAACATTTTTAAGAACTTGATTCTAGTTGTTTACCACCTTTTCCAGGCACTGAGAATACCTTCTCAGCAAAATTAACATATTTCAGAAACACTAATTTAGTTGTCTTCTCCCATGCGGTAACACAGATAAACTCTAGATACTTGATACTTCTATGCTATATGAAATTATTATTTCATCTTTAGAGACAAAAATTGAATTAGGAATTATTTTAATTGCTTTATTTAACAGTGTGTAACAACTGACCTTTGCAAAATTTAAATGTAAATTCACGCTGAATGTAGAAAGAATTTGTAAAGGTAAATTATAGTAGAACTACACAAGCAGGAAACCTAAATATAAAGCCTTCTCTTCTGCAGAATTATTTTATAAAATTAAGAATATAAACAAGGGCCTAGTTACATTTTACTAATATCTGTATCAATTTTAATTATTAAGATTTCTAGGCTAAGATTCTTAAAGAGTACAGAAGTTTGAGCCAAGACTCCGTGAACCGTAATTAAGTATACAAATAAGCGGCCCAACTTTCAACCTTGTTACAGATTCAGTCACTTACTCTAAGCCAAATACAGCACAATCCACAAGACTATTATCTTCTCTGATAAAATGCCTCAAATCTGATTTAAAAGGATATCTGACCAGCTGCAGGCTAAGGTACATATTTCTTTGCAAAACAAGTACACTTTTCCAACATTGTGGCTTCAGGTTAAAACAATGCCCTAGAAGTAAAATAATTCTAAGTACTAACAGTTTTCTGAAACCATGTGATTCTACCTAAAGGTATTCAATAGAGATACTTGAAACTACTTGTTTTGAAATATTTATAACATTTTATACTCCAGAAAGTTTTTGAACAGGAACCAAATTCTGTAAACACTTCCAACTCTTGTGATGTTAAGTTGAAATAAAAGTACTTGATCTCGAAAGGACTAAATCAGAAAAAATTTAAATCAGTTGTTTTGGAGGGGTGAAAAAAGATGCAGTGGACAAAAAAAATTAATTTATCTCCCTAGTCACTCATACCTGATATTAGGACATGAAGCAAAGATAAGGCAATTTAAGGACAATTTTAAGTATTCATTTACTGCAGAACATAGAAACTGTAATATGGCAGCAAATGCAGTGCAATCCACTGTATACTAATACGGTGTTAATAAGCTGACCTTTAACCTAAAATATAACAGAACATCAACTAAATCTTATAGTCTCATCAATGAAAAGCCACACTAGATACTAGTTAAATCGTTCATTTTATCTTTTATTATCACAGCATATTTCTGCACGGGCTATCAGTAGATCAAGTGTAGTCTATTTCAAGAGAATGAATTAGAAATGGAGTTTTACAAAACTTAAGGATGTATTCACGTAGGAGATAATGCAACCGATATTCATAGCCAATAACATAAGGAATAAATCTCAACCATGATGACAAAAGGTTATAATTTAATGTTGCTGTCAACTTCACTGTCTCTTAAGCATCACATCAAAACTCGTTTGGCATATATTTTGTACTCAGAGAGCAATAGCGTACATATTTACAATTTTGGTTCTGTTCTCTATTAAATTAAGCATTTTGACTAAGTAGAGACACATATTACTCCCTCTCCCAATAGGAAATAAGTGCAAAATGCTGTAAGATCATATACACCTAAAGAGTATTTAGATATGCAATTTTTTCTGGGAGTTCACACACAGTACCACATCATTCTGCTTCTCGTCCAGAAGCTAGTTGTATTACAGAAGACAACGCAAGCACCAGTGCCTCTCTATCACTTGTCAGAGAACAAAAGCTGCGCAAACCAACATGAATTATGGTGTTGCCATCCTAACAGCCACCCCATCAAATGTGCATCTCTCACTTAGTATACTGAAGTACAGAGTTAAGAGTAGATCACCATTGAAAAAGTCCATCAGTTTTAAACGTATAATTTAGGAACAGCCTTGATTAAAAATGCAGTTCAATTTTTTTTATTAAAAAATAATTTTTAAAATAAATATTTCTGTATTTCCCATCTTCATATATTTTCCCTTAATTTACAAGATAAGAAGCCCTTATTATATTTAGAGCTCAGCTTTGGTAGAATTTTGGATACATTATTTAAAAAGGTTTACATTTAAATGTGAGCATTATACATTTGGCTGATAATTATATAAACTGCTAGGTATTTTAGCACCAAATGAGCCTGCTGTATTTCTGCACCCAGTTACTAATATATTAAGTAAACAAAAGGTTCTCTGTTAATTGGGGAAACTATTAATTTGGCAATTATTTATATGCAGTTTTCTACCAAATTCAAGTGCAATAGTCATCTTTCCAATGGCAGTTCCTAAAAGTTGTCACAAATGTTTCATTGTTCACGTAAAAGCATCTGAGAATTATGCAAGTTCCTAGACTACTTTGTTTTCAGCATTATTATTACCTAAGTGATAGGGGTGTTCTGCCTTGATTTAGGAACAGAACTTCCACTTCACACAAACCCTAATAAAACTAAGATCCTCAGGAAAGCTTTCACAAGCTTTGTGCATAAAGTCTCATATGCAAGGCATTCTGAGAGCTCTCTCCACAAGAACAGCCATTAAATCACTGCTGCACACACAGCATCTTCGAAGCTGTTTCTCTGGCAATAGGAGTACTACAACCATTCCACGCTGAGTCCAGGAAAAGCATATATGCTTTTGTAGATATTTATATCCAGGGATAAAATCATCCAGCCCCCTCAAAATACATCTTGCACACATAGTGAAACTACAAAAAGGATAAGATACAACTCTCTCTGAATTAAGCTCCCACCTCTCAGTTTGAACAGTACACCTGCCCCACTGCCTTGTTTTCACCTCTTAAACTCATCTTTTCCAAGGAAGAAAAGCAAGCTGCAGCAAGGCAAAAATACCAGCATACAGCATCAAAAAGTGGTCTCCCTATTAAGCACTGCTTCTACACATTATGAAATAAAGAACACAATATCCTCAACCCAAACACAATATCCTCAAGCCAGAGAAGACTTGCTGAAGTCTTCCCAAAGTACTGTCTACATAACTGATTTTCAGCATTTAAGGTGATAGCTCTAAATACTAAGATTTGAACATAAAAATCAATTTCCCCATTAAACTGCAAAATAGTTTACAATTAGACAAGGCATTCTTGGATAGATGGCAGACATTCTGATAAATCTATGTCTTTGTTTAATGTGCATTTTCCATTTTTAATTATCATTAGTTCATTATTTGTTAAGTCAAGCGCCTCAGTATTTAAAGTACTGAATTTTGTTTGCTTGTTTTGGGGTGTTTTTCTGCTACTGTCACAGTACTAAGATGATTCACCCCCCTGCCTATTTATAAGCTGTTGGGGTCATTTATAATCAAATCAAATGCTGGCACTAATTTTAGAATTAATATCCTTTGGTCATAGTTATCTGCAAAACACTTCAAAAGGACTCAATTTGAAAAGAAAAAAAAAAAAAAATCACCCAAAAAGCATGACACATTAAGATGTGTCCAAAAAGCGCATATATATATTAAAAGGAAAAAAAAAAGTGAGGTAAACCATTCTATTTTCTTTTAAAAATAAATTGCAAATATTTTATTTGGTTTGTGTCTCTTATGACTCTGCAGAGATTCTCCCCTTTGTACCTCACTGCCTAAGACTGTGAGAGTCATCTTTGAATTGGCATTGAAACGGGTGGTAGTAGTATGGTCTACAGCTTTTAATTTCTCCTATAATTATTAATAATTTTAATATTAAAATAAGCTATTTGCTGCTTAAATTCAAACATGTCTTCCATCCTAAAGCATCTGATGTAATCACAGTTATACTAATTTCAAAACAACTACAGAAACATTAATGTATCTATCATAGTGCTTTTCCTTCTAAATAGTTGTAGCACAATTTATTATACCTTGCAGAAAATTGAGTATTTTTCTAGTGAGCTTTCAGGAGAAACCATCAGTTGAATTAGCAGAGAAAGTACTTTAACATTAGAATATTTTATGAAAAAATGAACACTATCAAAAGTTTGTAACTAAAGACTGATTTATAACCTCTATCTGAAAAACATTCTTCTACTGACTTTTGCAATTTCTGTAATTCTCTTGTGCAGAAATAAACAAAAATCACACAGTTTTAACAAAAGACTGATCAATAAAGCATGAAACCACAAACAACAGACAACTACATTCAGGAACAAGTATGAGCTTATGAACAGCAGATAAAAATTCTGCATGTCAGTAGAAAATCAAGTCTCTTTATTAAAGATTTCAATTTGAAGTACTGATTCCAGTAGATTTGTTGACCTACTACAGCTTTGCACTTTGATGCAAAAGGGCGGAAACTGGCAATTTCATATTTGCAACCATGGATCTGGAATCAGAGCTCAAATTTATTCTTAAATAGATTCTGCAGATTAAGTTGATTCAAAGTTTGGATGCTAATTAGTATTTTCTTTAAAAAAAAAATTGAGAATGTTCCCCAAACTGACTTTCTAAATCAATCATTCTAGTTCAATTTTTTTTTCCATAATCAAGTTAGAAAAGAATTAACTGAACATTTAGAAGAAAGGGTTAAAAAGTCTAGGGTTACCTTTAGTTGATTATTGAAAATATCAATTTCCTGAAGTTTAGATCTGGTTTCTTTTTCTACTTCATCTAGCTGGTCTCGAAGCTGTTGACGTGCTAGTTCCTTTGCTTCTAAGGCTCTTTTGATAGTGAGAAGAGAATCTCCTGTATTTAAACATATTGTCAAATAAATATTTTCTTACACGGAGAATTTTAGGTCATAGAAAGCAACATTTTCCAACATGCATCTTGCAACACAAAGAAAGAAATTACAGAGTACACTGTGCAATGCAGCATTACATCCTATACAAACTTGGACATGTACAAAAATATACTTACTGTGCAAACTGTTCTGTTGAACTTGCTTTAGCTGGTCATTAAGCAATTGCTTTTCTGGAATCAACCTTCCAAGCATCTGCTGAGATTCCTGAATAGAAGACAACGAGGAGAGAGAAAGCAAGAAGAGACACAGGTGAAAAGGTGAGTGAAGGATGACCTTGGCTATAAGACCTCTCATTTTCATTTCTTCTGAAATGACTCTACTTTTTCTCTCACTAAATTATGTATTATTGCTGTTATCCAACCACTATCTGTGTGGTACTGCCACTCATACATAGTTCTCTGCCAATACAAAAAAGTGAGCATATAAAATTTGAGCATATAAAATTCGAGCATATTACTTGACAATTGGCTTTCATTGAATATGTAACTTGGCTTGGCATTACTTGAAATTCAGGGAAAAAAGACAAAGGTAGATTTCAGGAAATGTTAAAACAAGCACTTATGAACCATTTAAGTATCATTTTAATAAGTGAATATTAATTTTGATCAACAATAGTAAGAAGATATTATGGCCAAAAGCTATGCAACACAAGCTCTGTTAGATGAGAATACTTGAGTCCTAGATCTCTTGATTTATCACTCTTGAACGAGGACCATGATCTCTCTCAATTTCAAACACACAGTCATAAGATTGTACATCGATATATTACAGGGGACCCTGCAGATGAGAAATTCCTCCTTCAGTGGATCTCATATCTATCTCTCTCTCTCTCTCTCTCTCACATATAATCCTTGATCTTTCTGGAGGATGAAGTGGTACTTCATACACCTTTCAAAAGCCTTGACCTTCAACTTCAAGTTGTCAAAACATATTATAGAAAGATAATATGAAATAGCTTATTTTATAAAAGCTGCCTGAGCGTCAACATCCCATCTTTCAGACGAACAAAGTAATTTATTTCAGCAGTTGTCTTGAATTGCAGGCTTTTGAGGAATTAACCATCTGACAATTTCAATTTGTCATGAAGGATTGCAAATGACATAATATGATCCTAAGAATAAATGCCACCTAATCGCTTAATACCAGAGTGAGTCCCATGAAAAGTTTTTAGTTTTTGTTAGAAGACAAGGTTGACCTTACTGACATGACTTCATAGTCATCTCAGTTTACTCATGGCAGTCTTTGATTGGGCCTCTGCAGCGGACAGCTCAGGTCTTAGGATTATGCAATGACTGCAGACTACTGTAATCTCTTTATGTTCCAGAAAAAATACTTAGATAGCACAGCAGAGTTAAGGACTTTAAAAATTCACAAAACACCAAAATTAAGATAAATTATGCATTTGACTATTAGGAGTTACACATATCCCTCACTGTTCAGCTGCATTGCCTATAGCCTCAGCAGATCTTTTTCAGCTCTTCAAGGATAACATGAAGGCCAGATACTCCTGTCATGGGACTATTATTCCCTACCTAGAACCAAAGGAGAAACAGCAACGTACAATGCATCATTTTCCTAATCATCTGCCTGAGGGGGCCTGCCTCCTTCCCAACAACCACCATTACTATGTTCTTAAACTACATACAAAACACTGTCCTTTGTGTTCACACTTTCCACCACACCCTCCCACCGAAATACCTGCATGCCCCATGCCATTATTAAATTAGTATAGCACACAGGTATCGTGAAATGAAGTTTTCAAGTAGTATAATCTGAGAAAGGTGGCATCTAGTAGACTAAGTGTATTGACGGATAAACCTCAAGAGAAAGAGGAAAGGAAATCACCTTTCAAGACACAAGGATATAAAAATTCGGTCATTTGAATTCAAGAACCATTTAGATAAGCCAAATAGCAGAATGGATGTCAAAATGAAACGGGGTGTACAGAAAAATTATCATTCTTCAAGCACAAGAAGTATCATAGGACAATATTTCAGGGTGGAATGTAATCCTAACCTTAGTTGTTCATTTTTAAAGGCCAGAACACTTCTAAACTCCAGATTACTCAATCTTAATACACAGAATGGTTTGAAGAGTATTTAAGGACAGCAAATGCCAAGGGATCAAGAGGGTCAAGTTCTGTTTCCTTAAATCACAGACAACCATGTAATAAGCATCTATTCCAAGAGCATCCACAACATGCTTTCCCAAATCCTTTAGTTGTACTGAAGAAACAGATGAAAGCAATTAATCACTAATACTAAAGTTTCATGCAACAAGAAATTTCCAAGAATTGAATAATGTCCCATATAGCAGAAAGCAAACAAAGCAATCAGAAACCAGTTCCTGTCAATCTAATGAGGGAAAGTTATCTTCTAACCCTACACCCTGAGCAAGAGGGGGTATGAGAAACTGAGGTATCACTATACATCTTAAGT
This sequence comes from Phaethon aethereus, assembly GCF_964289735.1. Lineage (NCBI taxonomy): Eukaryota > Metazoa > Chordata > Aves > Phaethontiformes > Phaethontidae > Phaethon > Phaethon aethereus. The sequence goes on along the minus strand of NW_028113775.1, from coordinate 216,072 downwards.
CTCTGCCACATACCCTGCTTCCAGTGCTTCAGAGGAAAGCCAAATTACTTGGGAGCCAAAGTGTTCATCAAGGAAGCAAACAATCCCTGCAGGTAACTAGCAGAAGCCCTGCAGACAGTATAAACATAATTCAAACACATACAGTTTAGGTGTTTGGAAGGCGGGATCCTTCCAAACTTCCATGGAAAAACCACTCTACCAGATACCTCAGATTCATATAACTAGCACAACTTTTCATCACCCAGGATTAATTGTTATACAGTTTCTTCACAAGTTTAACCAAACTCCATCTTGAAACTAATTAATAGGTTGAAGAATAATTACTCCTTTGAATTAACTCATCTTTCCAAGGGTCAGATGTATTAAACCAAAATATTTCCAAGGGAAGATACATCATCCTACAAAGATAACTGCCAATATTGACTTTTTAATCTATTGGAGAGTTTAGAGAATCAGAATCTCCTTTAAATAAAACAAAACACTTTCTGCTTTAGCCTTTCCTCTACAGATCAGATAGTAAAATTTACAGGATATCTGAGAAACTCCTCTTTTTTTCAGGAAAAACCTATCTACTCTTTTAGATTCTCCCCAGATAAAATTTGGCCTTTTCTACTAAGCAGTGACATTTCTTTCTGGAATCACAATTGTGATAAACCCCTCAAGCAACACTAACTGAAATATTAGTGGTAGAGATCAATGATGACCTGAGAGCAGATAATACCACAAAGTCGCAGCTATTGCTGTCAAACTGAAAAAAAACCACCTCAAAACCAAAAATCCAACAAAACAACCACCAAGAAAGGCAAGTGTGATTTTCATTACCGAAGTGCTCTTACAGTCATTGTGAATGAAGCAATTTAGAAAGTGAATAGGCATTGGATCCAGAATATGCTGGATACATACCATCTAGTACCAGTTACCATGACCAGAGATGGTTAAAAATCACTACAAATATAGTAGTGACTCCAAAACAAGAGTAAAGTGTAGACAACTGTGCAAAATTCACTGTACTTCACCAGATGTTTCAATAAAATTTCAGAGTGGTGTCAAAATGCCAAAGACAAAAAATAAAGCAATCTGCTTTTTGACCATTGTGATTGGTAACAAGTAGCACCAACTAAACGTTAGGAAGGTAAAGAATCCCTCTGCCTCCTTAACTTTCCCTTTCATGGTGAAGTAGTTAAAACCAATGCATAAAAGCTGTAAGGAAGGAAAAAGCACATCTACAATCAGCACAGGATATGATTAAAAATTCAAAAAATTGTTAATGAGTCTACAAAGAACACTGTCACTTGTTTATCTAGTACTTTTTAATAAGCTACCTAACCACATCTACTTGTAAATAGGTTATCTTTCTCATTACTTGTGTCCCAATAGTGTTGGTTTCACACTTTTTTCTTCCCTCTGCACCTCCCATTTATTATACCCAGCAGTGGAAGCTCATTCCAAGTTCTTGATAATAATGACATTTTCTCACTTTTTTTATTATGTCTGTTATAATGGGACCCCATCCCAACTGTAGCACATTGGTCTTTACTATAACATAAACTACTTACAGCTTTTTACTGTAACACACCATTTTTTCCTTCTTAATTTGTTAAATTATGACAAAAGCAAAGAGATACTTTATCTTTTCTGAATACAGAGGCTAACTGAACAAAAATTACCAAGTTAAGAGAAATGACATATGAATTCCATTCAATTTGTTAAAATAGCGTTTATCTATCAATGGCTATGTAGCTGCTTAGCTGCTTCTGAAGTAAATACCTGAGACCATTTCTATGGAAAGCTTTTGGAATAGAAGGGTTGGAGGGAACAAGTGGTTGTTGCTTTTACATGGAGATTGGCTGTGCACATATGATCAGTAGCATTTAACTTACTCAGGTAAATAGGGGCTTTTTCACACCTTCTATCAAGCCTAGTCAGCTCTTTGTCTCTTTGAGCCAGTACTGCTAAATGTAACTTAATTTCCTACACTTGATTCAATGCTGTTTGACTTCATTTTCAGTTGTCAATACAGAAGCATTTTGTTAAAGGAAGAAGAGTGTTTTCAAGCCTAGCTATAGCAGTTTACGACACAAGCTTCCCTTAGTAGCATTTCGTTTGCTATTGTTTGCATCAAGTGGGCACAGTGTGCAAGAATATGATCCCTAAATTATACTCCTTGTAACAAGGTGCTGCCAAAAGAAAGATGACTTGTGAAAGGTGTAATGATGTACGCAAAACTTCAACAGAAATGTAAGATGCTTTAAGAAAGAAGAAGAAAACTCCAAAAATACTCATACATAAAACAAAAAACCTGAGCTGTCAAGTTCTGGTTTTGTTCAAATGAATGTACTATATTAATTGTGCTGAGAAAGTTGAAATGGAACAATAGGATTAGGTTTTAAGATTGATTTTACATGCAAGTCCTTCAAAACCTAAGTGTGAGATCCTCTTTGTAGTGGTAGAAAAGCACTGAGAGCCCTCATTACCGGCCAAGAATTAATTTCAAGCAATATAAAATATTTAATAAAGAGAAAAATCCCTAAATCAAACAGGGATGATCAAACTGTCCTGGTTTCAGCTGGGACAGTTAGTCTTCTTCACAGAAGTCAGTATGAGGCTATGTTTTGGATTTGGGATGAAAATAATGTTGATAACACAGGGATGGTTTTGTTGCTGCTGAGCAGTGCTTACACAGGCCTTTTGCACCTTTCACCCCACCCCAGGAAGCAGGCTGGGGTGTATAGGAAGCTGGGAGGGGACACAGCCAGGACAGCTGACCCCAACTGGCCAAAGGGATACTCCATACCATATGACATCATGCTCAGTATATACAGCTGGGGAAGGAGGAGGAAGGGGGGCACATTCAGAGTGATGGTGTTTGTCTTCCCAAGTAACCATTACACATGATGGAGCCCTGCTTTCCTGGAGATGGCTGAACACCTGCCTGCCCATAGGAAGTGGTGAATAAATTCCTTGTTTTTCTTTGCTTGCGTGTGCGGCTTTTGCTTTACCTGTTAAACCGTCTTTATCTGAACCCACGAGTTTTCTCTTTTACTCTTCGGATTCTCCCTCCATCCCACCATGGGGGGAGTGAGTGAGCAGCTGTGTGGGACTTTGTTGCTGGCTGGGGTTAAACCACAACATCTGGAAACCTTTCCAAATTTCAAAGAATATTCTTTCGCCCAAAGTAGGCATTTACTCAATTCCATCTTTAATTTGACAGAGAATTTTAGATAGAGAAGTAAGAAAGATGAATGACAACATTAGATCAAGAACTAACTGCTTTAACTGGTAACTTCAATTTTGAAAGTTCATTATTTTATAGTTAAAAAAATAAGAAGCATCACCAACAAGCCATTTAACTGGTCAATTCTTTCTTTCAGCACAAAACCAGCAATCCCTGTCAACAGAAATACATGCCATAAAATATCACTCTCCTTCCCCAAAACTCTTTAACATCTTCAGCTAAACAATTTATTTACTGCTCCCCACAACAGGATTCCATGAGGACGAAGTAGTAATCACAGATACAACCCTCAAGTGTAGGAAGTAATCCTTAGACATGTCTGAAGAACATTCCTTTAAAAGAATGACAACTTATCCACAATAATTCCTCATGTACAAGGAACTACACATCATATGTTGTGGCAAGTTTGCTTAGGATATTGATGCAGCTGAGGAGGTCAAAATGCAAGGCTAAGAACAAAATTAGAGAAAGTTTTCTCACCTGTAGCTGCTGTTGCAAATGGGTAATCTCTGCAATTCTCAGTTCTCTAGATTTATTTGTACTTTCAATTTCTTGTCTTTGGGTAGACAGCCGACATCTGATATCCTGAAGCTTTCCTTCCAACTGATTTTTTTTATCATTCTTTAGAAAAAAAAAAAAAAAAAGCTCTCTTTTTTACCAGAATCATTTGTCATGCAAGTCAGGATCTAAAAAGTAGTTTTGTTCTGTATTTAAAAGTTGAAATTATAGAAAATAAACATGACCGTATCACCATCACTACTGTGCTTGTGTGTTTTATCTGCAACGTGATCACTTACTAGAGCTTCCAGTTCAAATTCTAAGGTCTTCTTCTTTGCCTTCAGAACAACTATATCCTCTTGTTCTTTGTTTCTTTGATTTAGTAGTTCTTGCCGACGATTACGCTCCCACTCAAGTTGCCGTTGCCTCTCAAGTTCCCGTTTTGCAGCCTTTAGCATGAAAAAAAAAAATTTAAAATTATGAAATATCTATTTTGAGAAACTGTTCTAATCACTGATATTCATATTCTAATGTGCAATTAAAACAATTTAAATACACTGCTAAACTGTGGACTAAATATGTGCCTCTATTTAAGCACACAAATTGCTCAATTGTTTAAGTGCTCACTTGAAAGCACTGGTGAAAATGGGCTTTGCTGTATAGCTGATAGGTGACTAAACAGAATATCACTCCATTTTAATCAGTTTCCCAAGATCCACTCTTCTGATTTAACAAGTTCATACTAAGACTTCAAGAACTCTCCAGGATAGCATTCAAATCTCTCTCCAACCTCTGACATTAGACATTCTGCAGCTTTGCAAAGAATAGTCAAATGCTACTGCACTTAATGCATCATTAATTGGCAATGTGCGAAAATAACAGCTTTTTAAGTCAACCAGTATGTGTTTTCTTTAACAAATAAACTCCTTACAGGAAAATCATGAATGCCACCAATGCCTATAAGTTTTTCTTCATTCATTCCAGCATCTCTTTATAACAAAGAAAAAAATTAATAATAACAATAACAATAATGTAAGTCAGAGGTTAGGAGCACATTGTCCTAGATCTAAATGTCTGATCCATTAATTTCACATGAAAAACAAAGAGAGACAGCCGACTCTTTCCTTACCTTCAAAACCACAGAAATTTAAGTTAATTCTTTAAAAGTTTGCTTACCAAAAATTATGGCAAAATATTTAATGTTCACACTACATTTTGTTCTAATCAAACACAGCTGCCACTGACATAACCACCTTCCTTTTATCCAGTTGGTTACCTCTCTTCTTTCTATTTCTTTCCTCCTTTCCTCTTCTCTCTGTCGTTCCAATTCCCGTTGTTTTTCCAATTGTTTCTCTAGCTCCAGTTGTCTTTTACGTTCCTGCTCCTGCCGCTCACGTTCTTTCCTTTCCTGCTCTGCTCGTTCCAGCTGTGCTAGACGCTCTTGTTCTTTGCGTTGCTGTTCCAGAAGAGCCTGCCTCCGTTTTTCAAGTTCTAGATTGCCACGTTCAAAGTTCTCACGTTTTTTATCTTCAAATGTAACTTTAATGTGTGGAAACATGGGGCAAAGGAGAATTAAACTTTGCTACCAAGTTTTTTTAAAAAAAAAAAATCCATATATGCTGAATCAAAGTGAAACAACCTTCCAACAGTACTAGATGCAGCTCTCGACTACTAATAATGTAGCTCTACAAGTAATTCTAGGTTTTATCATTAGCATTTATGTTGTAGATCTTCTTAAACCCACATCCTTAGGAAACCAAGGTGTGAATTTCAGTTCCCATTCCTCAGGCTTCTAGGTTTCTCCACAAGGCCCAGCAAGTGGGTATAATTTAGACAATCCATTTGCCATCTAATCCTTTGTGTGGACACAGAATCTGGGGTTCCTCTGTACATTTGATTACTAAAAGCAGTACAAGAACCAACACCTGAATTACTACAAGTAAGGCAAAGAATTCAGCTGATGATATTATCAAAAAGCCATTATGCAAATGACCAGAATGTACTTAAACTTTATATTCTCATAAGATTACTCATTACTGTCAGGAAAAGAAATGGCTTGCTTAAGTTCTTGAGCAGCTGAACTCAGGAAGACTGGATTCCTGCAGATTCACATCTTCATCACTCACCATCCTAAAAGAATGACCTCAGTTCCAGCACAGGTTCCCTGACATTCTTCTGCAATATTGGGGATTGTCCTTCCCCTGTTCCACGTTCCTAGGCCCTTCCCTCACAGTTCCTCCAAATTATTCTTTCTACTTCACCTTCTGTTTCTTTTCATACCCTATATGTCCCATTCCCATACCCCATACTATCTATTTCTCTCCCTACGTGCCCAACATGTGCGTTTTTGGCATGCAAGTCAAGAGATAGCACATATTTATTTCAAAGTGTGCACACACTAACTGACATGTTGGCCCGACATCTGCTGAACCAGTTGAATTCTTGTCTTTTTCTAAGTTTGGCCCCCTTTCCTGTTGCCAATCATAAAGTTTCATAAAACTTTAAAAAATTTAACCACTTTGATGTCTGTCAAGTTTGTTTAAAATTAACCACTGGGTTCAAAGAAAATTAAGATACAGACTGATAGAGAATGCGATTATAATCCCCACTTAGGAAACCAAGAAAAAAGGAAAAAAGAAAGAAAAAATATTTACGTCAAGAAAGTCAGTTAAGAGGAATAGGTAGAAGGGCAAAACACTTGCAAGTAGCATGGATATTAAGATACCATGTTTAAGGCTCAGAAAACACATACCATTAAGAAGAAACACCAGGTTATAAGATGGTTGCCCAACAAGCTAGAATGTTTACTCAGCAAAATCAAAGTAGCTACCAGGGATAACAAAATAAAGCATATCAAAGTATGAAAACAGAAAATAACAATTTTTATCAAATTAAATAAGTAGCTACTGGCTTGTGTTACTATGTTTAAGGGAAAGCTTCTAAAAGGTTATAAAAACCAACAACAAAAACTCTTTCAAACATCTCAAAAGAAAAAAACCCACCTAGCCAGATTCAGCAAAGCCAATGAAAAAGCAAAATGACATTCACTACTATAAGCAATCTTTACAACGGAAAATCTATACATCAAATACAGTAAACAGCTTATACACTCTAGTTCCTCTTTAACTGAAAACAGAAATGGCTTTAGAACAAAAATAAAACCAAAGTATGAAGAGTAACAGGTTGCCAAACCCAGACAATACTAACCCATAGTTAAAATACAAAATTCATAAATGACTAGCTGTGCTGTGCAATCCATCATTTAATCAACGTCAGTGCTGTTAAGACTAGAAGATGACAAGTGCAACACCAGTCTTTCAAGAAAAGACAGTATTAATGATCCTGAAAGCTACAGACAAGTCAACTCCCACAGTGGGCAAAGTAGCAGAGGCTACAGAGAGAGAGTTAGTTAGTATACATGACTAAACATGATACCATGGAAGAACCAATGCAGGAAAAAGCTGCCCCTCAAGTCCAATAGACCCAATTGTATCAATAAGCAAGTTGAATAAGATCACCTTGAAGAACACCTGCATGATTTTGAAGTCTAATAAACTAACCCAAGGAAGTGGTTGACCTTCCTGACACTACAAACTGCACACCAAATTCCTCTAATTCCAGAGACACAAGACTTAGGCCTCCAAGAGCCAATACAGAAGGGTTATATCTCACCTGTTACCAAACGCCTCATTGTGAGACCACGGTGAGGTTTGTTTCAGTGGTCCCTACTATCTCCCTTCATCCTTCTACAGCCAGGAATTACCCAGCAGCAGTTAGTTATACAAACCAAAGACAAGAGTTCTATCAGATCCCCTGAACTAACCTGGTATGGAAAGAGACAGAAGATCCTTGGGAACTAACAAACAGTCAAAAGAATAGAATCAAGGGGTGAAATAAATTACCAACTGTCACAGTGACACAAAGATTCTTAGTAGCCTCCTTCAAAGATCTCTACTAGCAATTGTGCTATTCAGTGTGCAACAATGATCTGGAAGAGATTGAAAAGTAACAAGACAGCTTCTGGAGATGATGTCAGATAGTCACAGTATTAAAATAAAAACCTGACTGTGAAGAGCTTTAGAAGAATCTCACAAAATTGAGTGATCTGGCAATGAAACAGCAGAAGAAATTCAAATGTTAATGAATACAGAGTAGTATACATGGGGAATCAAAATAATCCTAACTAAACATACACAGTCATGAGCTCTAAAATGGTTAATAGATTTGTCGAAGGATGTTGGCATCACTGGGGAAAGTCTTCTGAAACATGGACTCAGATCTAAGCTGTGATCAAAGAGGCAATACAGTGTTGGGAATCAATTAAAAAAAACCTGAAAAATAATTCAGAACAAAACAGAAAAGCATTATTACGGCACTGTATAAATCTGTCATGTTGCTACATCTTCCACTGTGTGACATTCTAGTCACCTTAGAATAAAATAGAGCAAATGTAAAGAAAGTACAAAGAAGAGTTAAAGAATGATCAAAGTGTTAAGATGTTTCCTAACATTTAGCATTTAGGAGGCTTTCTCTCTTTCTTTTTTCCCTGTTCTTCCTGCCCCTACACCCTCAAAAGCAGAGCTGCTTGTATAAAAAAGCATATTGTTATACAGACTGCAATGAAACAAGCCTCTGTATGTATATTGTGAACATTTAAAGAGTACGTAAGCCAAACTACACTCCACCTCAGTCAGAAGATGGAAGTAGTAAAAAGTTTTCATTGCAGTCCTATAAGAGGTCTGCCAAGTGCTGCCTCTGTTGAGAGTACATAAGATAAGCAGCCAGAAAGTTGTTCCTATCTCCATTGTCACTAACACAGTGATCATGCAACAGTCAGGAAACAGCTGGACCAAGCAATGGCTAAGGTTGTGCCTCTGACATGTCACAAACTGATCTAGAAAGAAAACATTTCTTAGTAAGTCTTTACAACTCCACAGCGTATAACTTGATGACAACACCCCTCTGATAACAGGACACAATACATCTCTATTGTTGCTTGCTTACCTGGTAATTTCTTTTCCAGTTGCTGCTGTTCTTCTTCTAATGCTGGTTCTTCTGGTAACCTTTGGTCTACAGATACTGAACTTACAGCAGATATGCCACTACCAGAGCGTACTCTTCTGTCAATAAAATGATAATTCCAAGTTGCTTAAGAGAACCTCTGCCTGACAAATTTATTTATGATTTAATGATGAAATCATAAATTAAATGCAATGATATTTAATGTTCCCTCAGTGTTGCCCAGAGGATTTTACTCAGCCACTGCCATTAAGATAACAATGCCCTCCAGAGTCCCAACAGCGCACACTGGAGACCTAAGAAATCTCATTCAAAGTTCACAGCACCATGCAACTTACAGCTGTGTTCAACCCTGGCCCCAAGATCTCTTATTTGTGACCAGTCTGAAGTTGGAGAAATGCTGACTTATACTACAGCAAAAGTTGCAAAAACAAAGGAAGAGCTTACTATAGTCAATGTAAAGACAGGACCCCACACAGAATAAAAAAAATTGTCATCTTTACATATTCTCCTGAAGAACATGAAGTTATGATTGTATGCAAACATTTCTTTCCATTGCTGTTATTGTATTGCCACCCATTTCTCCACAAAAAAGTGAAACAGAGAAATAGAAGTAATGACAAGTATTCACAGATACAACTGTACCAAAAAAGACATCTGAATTTGCTACAGTGTAAATTCATGGCATGTTTTCAATTCCAATACATCCCATTTGCTCTACAGAAGTATAAGCTTGAACTAAAACACTCTAAATTTCTACAGCCAGATTGAGTAAGTTTTGGAAGGTACGCTAGCATAAAACATTGACCAAAACTGTACTCTTACAGGGAATTCTTGCTGATTCCAGCATCCACTACTTGTAATAAAACCAAAAAGTGAGACAAGCATTTCCAAATGAGAAGGCACTCTGTGCCATAGATGCAGTACAAAAAGGAGAAGGGTTACTTTTCAATCTCTTGTCCTTTGCACTCACAGGACAGTTTTCCCAAATAAAATAACAATTTATGAGCAAGATTCCAGAATTATAATCAGTTACCTAAATGAAGGTGGAATATACTCTGGAGGCAGTACAGGTGGCAGCGGCTGACCAGACATAGCTACATCAATTAAGTGCATAGCCAGAATAAACTCTTCGGCTGTAAGTTTTCCATCTTGATCGATATCTGAAAGATTCCTTTTTAAAGGAAAGGTACAAAGTCAGTAAATTCTTAAAGATTAAAAATCATTGTTAAAAAGCATAGTTTTAATGTATTCAGTTCCAAATTAATTCACTTCACTTTTTTCCACATTACTTTGTTTCTTTAAAACAAATAAAAAGCAAAAACCAAATGCTTCACTGTTTCCCACATTTCTCATGCATGCCTGCCTTGGAACTATCCTTACAGCCAGGGCTTCTACTTACTTGCTGTTTGAGTGCTGCCTGTACGGTATGCTGTATAAGTAATGTTAATCAATGGAGTTTTCTTGAACACCTTGTGTACACCCACTACACAATATAATTTAGAAAAGAATCAGCTGATGCCTGGTAGAACTTTTTGATTTGGTCTCCTATCCCACATTCCAGAGTACATGTATGCATTAAAATCAAAGCCATTAACATTCTAGTCCTGACAACCACAAAAACATTTTAGCATTATGCACATGTTAAAAATTATGGAGTAATGTCTCTCAATGGCCTAAAACCAGTGCTCCAAGAGATGCACAAAATGCTTTTACTCATATTAAGGTGGTATTGGACAAAATTTAACAGCCTAAACACCAACTTTGTTTCTCTAGCGTGCTGCACTCTAATCATGCAGGAAAATCTCCCATGATACTGTGAAAATTGAAGGTAAGAAACTGATACATTATTTTGTTAACTCAAGGTACAAGACTTTGTTTATGGGATTTAAATTTGGAAGACAATTAGAGCCTCATTTGATCCTTGCTGGCTGGGGCACAAGAACAAGCCAGTAGAAGGAAAATTTAGCATGCACAGATACATTCGATCCACTATCCTGACAGTCTGGGTCCACATCTTTGTTATGGCAATACCAAAACAGCTGCTACAAAATAGCTGACAGGCTAGATATCAGTACTTCACTTTGTGTGTCTATGAGCCAGTGAATCCAATCCCAATACAGACTGACAAATCTTGCCCCAGAGACCAGCAACAGCGGTTCTACTGCCAGGGAGTAAGTATCAGGAAAGGGAGCAATACTTAGGACAAAAAAAGCTATAAAATCCATTCTTTGTCTTGGCAGTTCTGAATGTCAAAAACTAAGACTTATGTTTAGAACTCCTGGAGTATGCTGATGTCATTTCCCTACCCACACAGTCTACTTAAACGCTGGCAATAAGTGGAGTATTTTTTGGTTAATCATCTGCTGGATGATTAGGTTGATATTTTTTTCTTTATGGTAGCTTTGTTAGAAAACAGAGGAGACAGAGCTTTTTAAGATATAACAAAAACATCAGTTCTTAGCAAAGAAAGCAAGTGCTACTGCACTGCCACATCAGAGAGACAACACAGTTGACATCCTCATGCAGAAGTCAGATGGGTTAGTGAGTTGACAATGGTTTTCAAGCAAAGACTTATAAAATACAGACGTTCATTAGCAACAACTTTCCATGTGACAATAAGAACATAATAAACTTCAGCAAATAAGAAGTTGAATGGAACAAGAGAAGCTGAGACAAATCCTTTTAAAATACATTTTTTTGAAACGTATGTAACTCCAGTCGCTTGGAAATAAGCCCTTAGAAACTCGCATAAAAGGCAGACAAGCCCCAAAGAAAGTATGGTTCTGGATTAAGCTTCTTTTTGTACTACCTGTGCAAATATATGTTTCAGTGGTGCTGTGTCACAAGTGGCCAGGGATGTGGAAGACATAGGAGGCTGAACATCTGGTCTGCCTAAAAATCCCATAATTGAAACCCAACTTAAAAAACATCTATATGCATAGCATAAAAGATGCTCGCTCTTAGTTTTGTGAAGTAATATTAATATAAGCATAGCAGTGCAGGTTTTGGTTTATGAAGTTATACATTAAAAAGAGCAACGCAGAATGATTTATCAGTGGAGGGAGACTGAAAATGGAGGAAAAAACCCACAGAGGTTTAAGTACAGTTTCCAGTTTGATGGAAATTGATAGATTTCTTTTTACCATATTGTAGCCAGCTGAGCCTGGGGTAAACTTGACTGCATAAGAATAGTTCTTGCTTGTGGACCTAACAAAGTGAAACAACAATTAACAAACAAATAAGCAAACTTTCTCCTTTTCTTGCATTATCAAGCAGCTACTGCACAAGCAAAGCTTAGTTCTGAATGGTAACATTGAAGAGATGTTATCAGCATGAACAGGCTATACAATACTGCTATCTCTAGGCTCCCCCCCCCGCCAAAAGGAAAATACTAAAAAATACATAACCCTTCCCTTCTCTACAACAATCACTCAGATTTAAAAAAAAAAAAAGCAAGCTATGAAAGGCAAATAGATGCTTCAAGAAGTAGTAAAAGTAAGCCAGTGTACCATTCTAGTTTCTTTCCGAAACTGGGTACGCAACCACATCAGTGGATGAACTGAACACTGTAAATGACTGCACAAGTTTTTAGATAACCAACCCGTTGTACCCTTTCCAAGAATCATTTACTAGTGCTAACTTACTTTGCAGAAAATAAATGAAAGAAAGTGATAAAATGATCCCAGCTACGATGAATATTTGCTTCTAAACAGGATCATTAAGCACTTGGGATATTAGAAGAGAAAAATATTGACGGTGTCGAGAGAGAGAGATGAGAGCCTCTTTCTATCTAAATAGCATTCTAAATGCTATTATAATTGGTCTTTTACAGTTTGAAAAAAGGAGACAACAAAAACTGCTTCAATACCTGTTAAGTGTCCACTCATTGTTTTATCATGGCTATTGAACAGCTGTCTGTACTTCAGTCTTGATGACTGAGGTACAGCCCACTCTGCCACAGGAGGCACACTAGAATTAGAAAAAGAATAAGGAGGGGAGAAATATAATTTGAAATTTAATCACATGAAGCTAACAGGTAAAACAGGATGAAGTGCTGTACAGAGATCAGGTTTTATGCCCGAAATGGTTCTTTTCACAAATATTCCCTTCTATTCCTGAAACCACAACAGGTTTAACTTCTTGTTTCAAAACATTTATCACAATTCAGTGTCTTAGAAGATGTTTATTGGTAAAGTTGAATAAGAGACCTAACAGTTTTCCTTTTTTCTTTACTAGCAGAGAATTAAGTATCCTAAAGAGTTTAGAGGAGCTAAAAGCTTTTACCAAAACATGTAATAGGAAATGCCTCACCGCAGTCAGCAAAAGTAATATCTCATTTTACCCTGTCTTTAACTGGTTGTTAATTCCATTAAATAAGCCAAATAATTCATAAGCTGATTAAGGAAAACAAATGTAAAATGTGCTGAAAACATAGACAAAAGTGTGAAAAAGCTACACGTGAAAGCAATCAAAGTTTCTCATAATGGAACTCAACTGACAAATGGAATATTCTCATTTCTAATTCATTCACATAATAGGTTGAGTGCTGTTACTTGTAGCTATAATTTCCGATGTTTGAAGGCTGACAAGTCTTCATACTGAAAAACAATGAGCACAGTTTTTCTGTCTTTAGGCACATTCAAACTTTGTCCTTTTTTGTTAAGGTTGAAAAAAAGAAGAGAGTGGGGAGGGAGGCAGCCAGATTAAATAAGCATTTGTAATAGCATACCAAATTACAGTTAAAAAAAGAAAAAGAACTAAAACCACCAAATCCCTTTTCCCTGGTCCACAGAGCCAATAGCATAAGATGATCTCTAAAAGTTGCGGTGAGAGGATTATATAAATGCTCTACTAATTGACCTCATACCCTATTCTCAGATGACAAGACCAAAACCAGCTAATACCTCTATTTCTATTTTCTACTTCCAAACTATTGTACTTTAATAATAGTCTTTCATGAGAGGAAAGCAAAACCAAGCTGCATCTCAAATAATGAAAATAAGAACTGGAATTAAAAAAATTTTAAAAACCCCAAACTCCCAAAAAAACCCACAACCCTCACTATTAAGTGGGGGTTAAGTTTTATCCATGTGAATGCCTGCCTCTAGATTTGGTTTCCACACTTTACATCAACTTTTGTCTTACATATCTATGTACCTTGATCTGTGAAGTAAAGTTACTACACATTAAGTAATGAAACTCTCCTTCATGGATACCCAAATGGTAGTTTTGGAAGAAAAAACGCTGGAGGACAAAACAGTTGACTCATATACGCCAAGAGTTCACTACTGGTGGCTTGGCAGACAGACTGATAAAAGCACTGCAAATGGAATTTTTTATTTCACCCTTCTCAAAATTCAAAATAATTCTCAGCTTAAAAAAAAAAAAAAAAAACACCACAAAAAACCTACTTCAACTTTACGTTTCAATTTAATGAACCTGGCTCTTCTTCCTCCCTTTCCATAAACTCTGCAAATCAATTACCTTGCTATCTGTTTTCTCCAACATAAAACTTGAAGACACATGGCAGTTCATCACTCAGCACTAGCAGTAGTCTGTTGAAGGAATACCCCTTTCGGTGCTGGCAGACGTTTCAGAAGTAACTGTGATTGAGCTAAAGAAGCTTCACTCTCAGCCCAAGCCAATTCAGAGAACCATGTAATTTCACCTCAGAAAAGAAGTCATCTCACTTGAGGTTCAGGCCTCTGTTGGCAATAAAAGTGACCAGCAAGATTCAGATATAGCTAACCCCAAAAGTATGACAGCCCTCTTACAGAGTATCCAGAAGCCATTTCAGCTGAAGTTCCCTGAACTTCATTCACTATGAATACTAAAACTGTTCCTATAGACAAAACAGGTAACTTCTTGTACCTCTGGAAATTGTATCAGAGCATCACTACTATGTTCCTGACAGTTCTAGATTTCAAACAGAAAAAGAATTGTTTGTTCTGAAAGATTTTTAATCCTATTTGCCAATAACCAGTAGTGTCACTTATCTAATAGCAAGGCACAAGAAAAACCTGCAGAAGAAAAATGAAAATAAAAATAGATAATTCAATAATGCCGCAATCCATTTTCTTCATGAAAAAAAAACCTGTAGTATAGATCTGTGAGAAAGTTCTGATTTATAAAGACTTTGGGAAATTACTATTTACCTCCCCCTAAGGAAGCTTTTTTTTGTTACATACATTTCCTCAGACCGTAGTAAAATACGTAAAAAATTTTGCCTAATGATACCTTTTCCTTTTAGGTGATTTTCATGCAGAACTTGAAGAATATATAAGAAACAGTTTACGAAGCGGATTTAAAATATGAGAACTAGAAAATATTTTGCTTTTAAAAATAATCCTAGAGTTGCTAATTGTTATGTTTTCACACTAACAGGAGTGTCTGTGCAGTATTACACAATGCAGATTATGTTTACAAAAGCAAATGCTTTTCTAATAACTTTTTCAAGAGTTTGAAAATAGTGTCAACACATACTGTAATAGTTAATTATTATATTTCAATGATTCAGTACTCATGGAGCAGTCCTTGTAAAACCACAGCGTCCTATGAAGTCCTGAAGCAGTATCTCAGCAGGAATTGATTTCTGCAAGTAAATATTATTTCAGAAAACAATTTTATGAAAGCGAAGTAGTTTTTCTAACTCTGGAGAACCAGATATACATGTACACTCATTCCATACCAACCTACCTAGCCACATCAAATGATTGTGCCTTTTGCAGTTTTGTGTTTAGCTGCGATCCTGGACCAGATCTACTAAAGGAAGAACTCTTTGGCAATGTGGCTGTAAATAAGAAAATACATGTATTTATTAGTATTAGCATTTTAAACTGTGGAATTTCAATTACATTCATTTAGTTCCTAACATCAAATACAAGGATTATGGTTCTTTTGATGGTAACCCTTTCAAAAATATTAAGATAAGTTAACAGTGTCTAACAAAATAGGTGAAAACACAGAGGTACTTCGCTCATGTCTTTTTACTTTTGCAGTTTTATGCAAACTGTTAGTATCAAATTATTTTGTGATTAATGTTAGAAATTATATGTATTCCAGTATTTTAAAGTAATCCCAACAAATAGCAGCCCTTCAATAGTTATAAACAGATAGGAGAAGACCAATTTCTAGGCAACAGTTTATTGGCAAGCTAGATTTATCACACTGCTATTATAACAGGGTTAATATTTTGCTCAGCATGACTGACTGGTACAGTATAGTATGTCCATGTTTCTTCTTCTATACAAGTTTGCTAACCAATTCTATGGGGCTAAACCAAAATACAGCCCTTACCCAAAGTCATTCTTTAAAGCAAGTTAGAATGGCTAATTCCATGTCTACTGTTCTCTGGATCCAAAGAAAATGGCAGAATAATTTGTTAATAGCAGGACAGTAAACAGAGTCTCACTATGTAGCATACCAGGATGAGCAAAAGCAGGCAGAGGCTGTATAACAGCAGGAGCTCCATTAGCCAGGGGAGGTACGGCTGCTGCAGGAACAGAAGATACTAATGGTGGAGACATTCCTACTACTGGAATAGATGCCATTGGCACTGGGGCAACACTTGTAAGAGACGGCATGCTGGCAATGCCCCCAATACCTATGAGCAAGAAAAGGAGATATTTTTTCTAATTTAGATACTTCTAATATGAGATAACAATTTAACTTCAGCCTGCAACCCAGCAGCAAATGCAGAATTAAAGAGCAAATTGAAATGGAAACTTCCACACACCCCTTGAAAGAACCCTTAACAGTCCACTGCACCATTAGCATGGCAGGGGAATATAAAACAATGCAGAGGGAACAACATATCACTTTATAATGTATGCATGTAAGATCACATTGGATGCAACACTGACCAAAAAAATCTATTAGCATTTGCTGAAGAAAAGAATTGTTTGCCTTGAACTAAATGAAGAGCAGCACTGTCAACTTCCAGTGAGTAATGAACCCAAAGCCTACATTTAACCACAGCTGAAAAGAACAAGCTTGAGGATAACTGCTTGCAGCCTATTGTCAAGATGAAACAGTGCAAAGCTAATAGGGTAAAGCACAGTAATGAGGTATTTTAGGTGTAAGCACAGTTGCATGAATAACAGGGAGGTTAAGGAGGTCCAGTCATGTCATTGGGAAGAATGAGGCTGTATGCAAACAGCTGAGATCAAGTTTACAATGAACGAGAAAAAAGCAAATCACAGATTTTACTGGTTTTCTCAGGGTTTTGACTTTATTATGCCTTTTCGCACTTAAACCAGTATTTGTTCTGTTCAATTTCACTGATTTCTTACAGTCAGAAATAAAACTGTTTGTAGAACTTGTGGAAGCGACAAATGATCAAACAACACAGTTGCACACAGTTTATCAAATGCACTGTTCCCTTTTCTTAAGGACAGCAGTGATTCTCAGGCACCAATAACTTGAGACACAGCAACAACTAAAAGAGAAAGGTAAAGAACTTCTCACTACAGAACATCAAGGTGTCAAGCATGAGGTTCAGCTTTATTTATTTATTTACCTCTCACTATCCCATCTTCCCTACTCTTTTGCTAGAAATGCTGGCAACCTTGGCAGTACTAACCACAAGAACTGAATCAGCAGCTGCTCTAGCTAATACCAATGCAGCACTGTTCATAAAATAAAAGCAGAGGGGTGCATTACTACCATGATTTGTAAAAAGTCACAAAAAACATAGCTAATCTTGCAAAAGCTGGAGATCCCTTAATGAAAAAGGAGATAAATAACAATAGTTTAAATAAAAACTATCACTTTGGAATGCACTACACCTGCTACCTGATCCACCTTTTTTACCCACAGACACTTTTGTTTGGATGTAGAAGGAGCAGTATAAGACCTGAAGCAAACAGGACCTCAACTAACGTTATTAAGTATGGTTGGGTGCTAAAAGCTCATTGAGATTTTTTTTTGGAGCATATTTATGCATGTCGTAGCAGTTGGTTTTGAGCCCACGTACTTTTAGAAGTACTTTTTCCTAAAAGTTTCTTTTAGAAACTTCAGAATGACAACCAAATTCAACTTAGATTGCTACAATTCAAGCTAACAAGGAAGAAAATAAAGAGCTTACCAAATCCTGGTGCACTAGGCAGAGCAATGGGTGGCTGCTTCATGACAGGAGGCAGTGCAGATGGGAGTTGATAACCTTGTAGTTTTAATTTGATAAGTTTCATAGCTATTGAAAATTCCAACTGATCCATCCTCCCATCATTGTTCATGTCAGCTAGAGCCCTACAAAATACATGATTTTCATAGTTAGATGCTCAAATTATGAACTTCAGGAACTGACCTAGGAGCGTGCACACATATGCATATTGAATATGTATATTCAAGAGTAATTAATTTATCCTCAAAACAATTACGCCAGGCTAAAAATGGTCATGAAACAAAACACTGTTTAAACGGACAGATTCTCATTTCTTTCTTGTAGTAATTAAAAACATATTTAAAGTCACTTTTCTACTCTTAGAGGAACTACAGTGAAGCATCTAGAGAAGAAAAATTAATGCAGTTCTACAAAAACTTTGCAAAATCACACAAATGAAACTACATGGTACTACAAAGAGCACCACAGGGAATCAAATTACTTAGTCTGCAGGTCTGTACTTTAGCTACACTTAAAATAAAACATTCTTTAAATCTGTGCACTTTACTAAACACCATTACATCTGTAAGTATACAAATGTGTTTTCAGTTAAACAATACTACTCAAGAGAAAACATTGAGCCTAGACCTTGAATAACTTTCATGTAAAGTAGTCTGACTTAAACAGTTGCCTTTTTGTTTCTTCATTTGATGGTTAAGAAAACCATGCTCAGCAGGGAACAGGGTTGGGAGGTTGTGGGGAGAGAAGCAAGAAGACTAATGTTATTTCCTACAATTGCAAACCAAAAACCAGACTAAACGCATATTAATAATGTAATCAGTTGTAAATTTAGTTTTAAACATTAGGCTTATTCCTTTGCATTCATCTGAAAAATTAAGTACGCATTTCAGTATTGGAATAATATCTTTTAAGTTCATGCATACATTTACATGTCACAGACATGACAACACAAAGGACTCAGGCAGTAGTTAAACTAGAGCTTTATTTCTGATCAAATCTGTGTCAAGGAAAGCTTTCATGCAAGTATGTGAAAAGTTATCAAAAAGGTATTGCAATAAATTGACAGTTATTTATAATGGATACTTAAACAAGTAGACAGCCAGGTAAATGCAGTGGCAAAGTATTCACAAAATGAAAATCCTCCCACCTCTACCAAAAAAACCCTAAGAAAACCCAGCAAGGAGGGAGATCCCAGCAGGGGTTGCCACAGGTCAACCATACATCCTAAGAGTTTCCCCTAGTTTAGATCACCAGTAGCATTTCCCCAAAAATGGAGACACTCCAACCCTTCCCAATACTTGTAAGACAGCATTTTCAGCAGTGTAGCTGTCCTAATCCAACGATTTTGATGTCATGATGCCAAATAATACTACTAAAAATCTGGCAGCAGCATTTAGAGAAGACAGACAGCATCTGGTGAGGAAACTGTAGACCCTGAGGCTTACAGTTAAAAAGTATACATTACACCACTCCCTGAAAGATGATGAGTTACTGCATATATTTCACTGAATAACAAGTTTTGGTTGTGAGAACTTCTAGCAGTTGTTTCCTGAAGCTTCATATCACAAGGAAGTTTAATTACACATAAAATCTGCCTGCTTTTCAGTAACTTTACACCTTCCTCTAATCCCACTACCAGCAAGTCTTTGGAAACCTAAATTTTATCAAAACTGATTCTGGGACCCACATAGCATAACATGATTTGGATTCAAGTTTCAGTCACGACTGCTTAGTATGTGGTTCATGTGGCAAATAAACAGTCCAAAAGATCTTACTGTAGCAGTCAGACTACTACGGTAGTCCAACCAGCAGAAGAGGGAAGGCCAGCATGGCAAACCTGGATCAAAAGTAGTACAAATTTGGAATGGGTATCTCCTCTTCCTTGCAGAACACCACTGCTCTAGAGTCTCAGCTTCTGATCACTCTTCCACAAAGAGCAAGGAACACACTGGTACCTCCTGGTGTATTGGCAGGCTAAGTTAAAGTGGAAGATGTAATATTTTTGTCTTCATGCAACTTGCAGAGAGAAGTGGGAGAACTCTAGTGAACACAGAGGAGCCTCTCTCCTCTGAGTGTTAAGCAGCAGCTGTTAATGAAAAATGTGTATTTCAAAATGAGAGGTATAGTTACTTCTAGAAAATAGTTGTGTGAAGAACAGAGAGAAGGCTTCTCACATTTTGTTGTTGAGGTTATCCATGTTCTGTTAATTCTGAAGTGCAACGGCTTTCTCTGGACATAAAAAGCCTAAGATTTTATTAGCTTCCATCATATCTTTCTGTCCAGGGGGTGTACACAGCACAAGCTACTATATGCAAACCTGCAAACAGACTGCATGTATGCAGTATGTAGTGCTTTTTCTCCTATACAATGAAACAGGTATAAACCTCAAAAAAACAAGTTTGCATATCTCAAATTTTCTCTATGTCAGAAATGTTTATGTCAATTTAAAATTCCTGTAAAAAGCCCAAACTGATTTTGAAGGACTTCATAGTTTCACTACAACAATTAAGAATACCCACTCTATCTATTTTTCAACAATAGCATGGAAGTGTCCCACAACATGCTGTAGAATTGTTGCTGCCCAAAGTCATCACTTAGGCTTACAAGGAACAGTATTACTCAGTATATTTTCACTGTCTTCTTCATACACCTCTTTTTACAACCAAAACAGTTCATATAATGTCCATTAGTCACCACCTATAAATAGTGATGTTAGATTTCTAAAAGTCTCACTTGGGAGAAATACATGCTGCAAGACTTAGAAACCTGAAACATTCAAGAGGCAAAAGGTATTTGGAGTGTTAGAATGTCAGAAACTTAATGGCTAAACGTAGTTTCTGAAGTGCTCCCTTTTGTGGGTTTTGCGCTAGAAAGTAAACTAACATACAGTGAACGAATACCGAGGGTAAGAAAGTCTCATTAGAAAATTACAGAGTGTTAAGAACAATGGAAACCAGGAGCAGGTAATTAGCTTCAGTTAACTGATGCTTACAAGCAGAAACCACACCTTTCCGATGGCAACCAAAGAAAATTCAAACATATTCAACAAGGGAAACGCATGGGTTTTTTAATGAAAGTTTAGTTGAACACTTGCTTAGCCATTCTTCTGTCAGATGTCCAGTGGAAACAGTCAGTAAAAATCAGGCTTATATAGCTAGCGAGCTGAGGATGTGCATAGGAACAAAGCTAGAAAAATTGATCTGGATAAACCTATTTTAGCAGATTTTTGACTGTACTCCAAGCAGTCAGTGGTCCTCCCAAAGATGACTTGATCTTCAACGTATGGAGCATAGTGACCAAAGGGCAGCACCAGCTCAGATAGTCACAATGTTCCTTGCAATTACTTTGCTTAAATGCAGAAATGTACAAGTTGTATTTGTAATAGTCTTATTTGTTCAAGTGGCTTCTATACCTGCAAATACTTTGATTTATAAAATTTAAGCCTTTCCATTACTAAAGCACAGGCAGAGTCCCTCAACCTGTCATATGCATGGCCATGAAAATGCAGCAAGAGTAAATACCCTGCTGTAGGCAACGTTGATTCTCCAGGCACTATTTACAGAGTGCACTGCTAGAACACAGTAAGTCTTTGCATTCTACATGAGAAAATATTAATTGTCCAGTAATAAGAAACTTTGATGTGCACCAGTCTCATTGGTTTAATTGACCTTCTATTCACATAATCATCAGTAGCTTTTAATTTAACATCTGACCATCTGTTCAACTAATTTAGTCTATGTCTCTTGTTTAAATTAATAGCACAAATTTCATTGAGAAAAATTATGTACACACTATAGAATTTATACACATTTTTACAGCACGCTAACAAAAATCAGCTTTTGTCTGACAAAATCATTAGTGCAAAAATAGGACAAATTTCCATTTCTGATTACTGAACCTAATGAAATTCTAATGAAATTTGGAAGAAAGTAATTTCCTTAAATTTGTTTCATTTAAGGTCTGTCCGGAACCAGTGCAGAGCAGTAAATGGATTAAACACCGACTAAATATTTATCAGATTTTATAGAACAGGCCTGTGTTTATAACAGGGGTTTTCTCATGAGAATAGCTGCAGTGGGCTTCATCACAATGCTAGATTTCAGGTGCTAACAAAATTCTTCCCCTACAGATCTTTCCCTCCTCCTTCCTCTCCTTTTTTCTGCAGAATTCAAAAGACAGACAACTTGATTATTTTTGCATTTATGAAGCACAGAAACTGAGCATAAAGGCTTTTTTCCATCAAATATGCTTATGATTAGCCTACAAAACATCTATCTCCATGAAAATAGCACAGTGTTAAAACAAGGGAACCTCCCTGCAGTTCAAAAAATCTGGATTTTTTTAGCTTTACGTTCCCATATTAGATTATACAGTCCCACACTGCATTTTATAATGCAGCCATCATGGGAGAAATTAGGTCTTTATCACAGTCAATTAATCCATGTATAGTAAGAGTTACAACTCAGAATTGCCACCCATAAACTTTCACTCCCACACTTGGGAGACACATTTAAGAAGGTTGTGAGGGGAGCATATGTCAAAAATATATAAGTCAATCAATGGCTTTAGTCTGCCCTGGAAACATAAGTAACTCTAAATGCGTGAAAAACAGATGGCATTCATTATTTTAGTTCTCATTTAATTCCAGTGATACAGGCTACACAGAAGATGCTTTTTGAGGCCACCATTCATAAGGGCTTTAGAAGAAAGCCAGATTATTGCCTACTTAAAAACAGTCATCTCCCGAGCCATTGCAGTCTCAATTCAAAGCCTACTTACAGGCTTCTTAATAGATTACCAGCTTGGCAGACTCCAAAGCTTGTAAAGGGTAGAACAGTAAGGAAGTTGTCACAACAGACCGTAATAAACCCACTAATTTGATCCACTAAGGTCCCAGAGACTTCTTTTTTCTCAAATGAATGATGAGTAGAAGGGACACAGGAATTCTCAATGCTAAAAACCATGGAGCTACTATTCCTAAGGTATATGACTTCTGGAGAAGCTCTGATTAACAGCAGAAATTAAGATAAAATATATTCCTTGGAGTCTCATCTTAAAAAACAATTACACCAACTGCAGAATATTCTCAAAGCAGATCTTGAGGCAGAAGACTCCGGACTCAAAGAAGCTGGTACTTCAGCTACCTAGCTAGTTAGCATTTCTTGAAGTGCTAGTGAAAATTATTTCTTCGTGATACAAAAATTCAATTTTAATTAAAATATAAGACTGCAAAAATCCTTATACTGCTCATTTATGCAAACAAAATTCTCACACTCATGAGATAATACGTTTGGAAACTTATCGAGATACAGGGCTTTCTTTTTCTGCAGACAGCTCTGAATGCAGTATGGGCAATCACTCATTAGGCCAATCACCCCTGCAGTCCCTTTCCCAGTTGTGGTTTTCTATACAAGAACGTCCACAGCCAACAAAATAGATGAAAGTTTGTATTAGCATAAGCTTGTCTACATACATAAGTAATCCTTTATGAAACAAATGCTAGGCTCCTATCTTGCAGACAGATTAATATGATCAGCTGTAGACTCATTAAGAATAGGAAAACACTTCCAAAACACAACATACATACACTTCCATGTTTCTAGCATCAGAAGAATAATTTGAAGAGTTTTACAAGTTGCTCTAGCTCAGAATAACAACTTTCCTTCCTTACAGACTGTTGTACCTCTCCTTCTCTCCCTCTAATAATCAAATGCTATCTAAAAAAAAAAAAATTCCATCTATTCAGGGAATAAAGACTACTGATAGAAAAGAAGTTTTATGCAGCTCATATCTCTCGTGGAGATTCCGGGCTTACAAGTTCAGAACTCCTCCCTCTATTAAAGTACTCATGGATCTATATCAATGTTAATATTTAAATAGACAACATTAGAATATTGCTATTAATCCACAAAGCAAGTGTGCCACTTGAAGATCTTACATCTGGGAGCCAAGACAAACAATGATTCACATTTTTAAATGCAGTCTTAAGCATATTGTGACATCCTTTGGAGGCTACAAAAGACTTCTTGCCACTGAACAGTTTCACTTCTATTGTTTCTATGGGACAGCAGTAATCTGTTGTAGGTTACAAACAAACATTCACTGATAGATGAAAAGAGTTAAATCATTCTAGCTGTGGGAAAAGAAAGGGGTTTTCCTTTCTTTTTTTTTCTTCTTTTTAAGGGGTCTTATTATGACTATACAACTATTTTCCTACTTGGTTATTTGATTTCCAACGGGGAATATATACAAGTGATCTAGATTTTTACTTAAATATTTACTTCTCTTAATCAGAGAATCAAAATCAAAAAAAGAAGAGAGACAGCAAGAAAGGGATGTCTACATGCTTTTTTTATGATTTACAAAGGCAGCATGAATAAGTTTTAGTTCAGCTTTATTTAAAAAAAATGTGCAAGTTCAGGTCTTGTCTCTATGACAACTACAGAACTCGTGGAATGACTGTCTCCCTCTCGAGAGGCTAAAAAACTGAATAATTCAGAGAGGAAGAGATTTTTAGTCAGACTATTTACATCTGTTTAATTTTGTTAAACTCTTATTTAAAGCTAATACCTACGGAGCATTTTTGGAGAAAGGATGTCTTGCTTAAGACAAAACTTCTTTGTTTAATTAAGAGGCAAGGGAAGTTCCAAAGGGACATCTGAACTTTCACTGAATCTTCAACCAGACCAGATCTGATATTTGTAAGATGAAGATAATTTGAAAAGAGAGCAAGCTATTTATTTAAAAGCAGTGTAAATCCAGCCCCTCTTTTAGGCATGCATATTTCCAAAGCAACTGTTTTTCTTGCAAGAAAATAATTCTCATCCTTCTCCAGTCAGAGCAAGATTCTGCCTTTAGAAGTCCCTACTACAACAAAAAGGTTTTATAACTGCAATAAACTACTCCCTCTTTCAAACAGCTAACAGAGGAAAAGTTAACAGATTTGTTGAAAGTTATCCCTTCCTCTGCTGCTTTTTACAATCTAGAATTAATAACAATATTATTTTACTCCGTCTAGCACCAAAAAAGTTTTAGTAGTAATATAATTAATGTAAATTATGAATAATCTGTGCAAGTTAGCATGTCTGAGTCTGGCAGCATCATGTAATTTGGAGCAGAAACAATTGTAATCCGGCATAAAGAAGCTGGCAGATTGTAAAAAATGTTTGTGGTGTGTAATATACAGCAACGGAGATCTGTCTAAACTCACCAAGGAATTGTAATAACTTCAAGCTTTCAAGCTGTATTTCCAACTGCAATGAAAATAGTCTATGCCAGAATTAATTTTTTGCAAGTGTTGCACAGGCTCTCCCATTAGAAGATTTTCAATACCAATTACTGTCCTTAGCAATTGTATTAGTACAGTTTTAATAAAGTTCAAAGCACTTAGTAATTTGAAATGAGGGTTGCAAATTGCCAACTTCAAACAATGCCATTTGTAGAAGGCACTGAACTAGTAACTTAAAAACTCAGCTAAAACATACTACAAAGTATATTTGCCTTGTAGACTTTTGGAAAGCACACTGCAGTAAATAGGTGATTTTAAACCTCAGAATGTGAAATATAGTTACTGTCCAAGTCTGTACCAGTTACTCTGTGACGTAACTGCAATTCTCCCATCCTTTCCCATGTACTCACCATATCTGTGCTAACACCGGTTGAGGTAACCCAGATTGAAAAAAAAAGTTTCTAGCTTGATCACCTATAAAATAAATAGGACATAATTTCAGAAATGCTAAAAATACATGTGTAAGAAGAAAGATAAAATTATGAGTCAAAAATATCTAAAACAGAACCAACAGTAAAACCATAAATACTTAATGTTATACATGCATAACAGAGTATGAGATTTAAACTTACTTTGTCACTTGCAAACCCACCAGATATTTCCAACAAGCATATACTATTTAAGTCTGCAACAGTCAGCACCACATGAAGTCAAATGGGCATAAACATTTAGAGCAATGGGAAACTCACAGTTCACAGTCCCTCATCTGTGTTAATGGCTCTCTGCAGGAATCATATGACTTGTGAGAACAAGAAATTTTTTTCTTCCAGAGAACGTATGTATCAATATAAAGTCTATCTTAGATTTTTTTTTTTTTGTAGGTATAATGCCAGTCAGATAGCACAAACTAAATAACATGGTCTTTACCCTGATGTGAACCTGATAAGTCACCATTAAAGAAAGCAATGGTATATAGCTGGAAAGCTGTCCAGTAGAAAAGGACCTGGGGGTGCTGGCTGACAGCCAGCTGAACATGAGCCAGCAGTGTGCCCAGGTGGCCAAGGTGGCCAACAGCATCCTAGCCTGTATCAGAAATAGTGTGGCCAGAGGGACTAGGGAAGTGATCGTGCCCCTGTACTCGGAACTGGTGAGGTCACACCTTGAATACTGTGTTCAGTTTTTGGGCCCTTCACTACAAGAAGGACATTGAGGTGCTGGAGCATGTCCAAAGAAGGGCAGCAAAGCTGGTGAGTGGTCTGGAGAAAAAGTCTTGTGAGAAGCAGCTGAGGGAACTGGGATTGTTCAATCTGGAGAAGAGGAGGCTGAGGGGAGACTCTTGCTCTCTACAACTACCTGAAAGGAGGCTGTAGTGAGGTGAGTATTGGTCTCTTCTCCCAAGTATCTAGTGATAGGATGAGAGGAAATGGCCTCAAGTTGCACCAGGGGAGGTCCAGATTGGATATTAGGAAAAATTTCTTTATGGAGAGAGTGGTCAGGCATTGGAACAGGCTGCCCAGGGAGTCACCATCCATGGAAGTATTCAAAAAACATGTAGATGTGGCACTTCAGGACATGGTTTAGTGGGTATGGTGGTGTTGGGTTGATGGTTGGACTTGACGATCTTAAAGGTCTTTTCCAACCTTAATAATTCTGTGACCCTATGATTTCAAAGTCATTTTCCAATTATCAATTAAAAGAAAGAATAGCAAAACAATTACAAAAGGATTAGGCACTTGAAAATGTTGTGGCCTATTGTTGTGGTTTAACCTGTAAAGTAAAGTTGTAAACGGACTAGAAATAGCACTAAATATCAGAGGAGGTCAATAAAAACAGTAGTATTTTGTACCGTATCTGTCATGTAACAGGAGCAGGAACTATCAAATCGTATACTTGGAGGCATGTACAGCTGTGATGAGACTCTGCTAAGAACCCAATTCTGATTTCACACTCTGGAAATTCTCTTGACAGATCGGAGAGCAAGAAAGGTAAAGTACTTCTATACCTTTCATTTCAGCTGAAGCATCAGGGTTTAGAGGGCAATAAAGAAAATTATATACAACAAAACAAACTAACAAAAAAGTAGGCATCCTATTGCCTTTAAAACCAAAGCAAATTAGTGGTGTTCAATGAAAATTTAGTAGGATCAATGCAATTCCTTTACTTGCAGCTTTGCTTCCCACAACTTAAATCAATTTTGCCTTTTAGATTTTTAAAGAGGTCATCCACACTGATTTCACCAGTTTAAACAATCAGTTTCTGAAACATATTTCAGTTAAATTGATACATCTTTATTTAAACAGACTTCTTAACCTATTGGTATGTTAGCATGGTGGGTTGACACCAGTCAGAAACCAAGCACCCAGCCACTCACTCAATTCCCTCCCCACAGCAGGATGGGAAGAGAATAGGGAGAGCAAAAGTGAGAAAATTCAGAAAACTCATTGGTCACAATAAAGACAGTTTAATAAGTGAAAGAGTAGGGAAAAAAACCCCACAAAGTGATGCAAAGGTAATCACTCGTTACCTCCCTCAAGCTCAGTCTCTGAGCAATGGCTACCTTGGAAGACAACAGCCCTTGCCCCAGTTTTTGTTGAGCATGGTGGTATGGGATAGCCCTTTAGTCAGTTGGGGTCAGCTGTCCCCGTTGTGTCCCCTTCCCAACTTCTTGCCCACCTCCAGGCTACTTGCTGTGGGCAGTACAGAGTAAGAAACAGTGAAAGCCTTGAGGCTTTCCAAGCACTGTTCAGTCATAGCCAAAACATTGATGTGCTATCAACACTGCTTTAGTCACAAATCGTACAGGTTGCTATGAAGAAAGTTAATTCCATCTCAGTCAGACTCCGTACAATGAGTTAATTCACTGAGCACACTAAAAGCGCTATAAATATTACCAGGCATCAGGGTGATTCCACACCCTGAATTCTAACTCTACAGTTTATAAGTATCAGCTGGCTCTACACAATAGGACTGCTTTATAGAGCCACAGTTATAAATAAATTTAATCCCACTTACAGAAAAATCAAGTGGCATAAACCAGGTAGATAGCTGGTAAATATCAGAAAAATATCAGAAAGTATCAGAAAAGATAGGGTTCATGTGGCAAGGCATATGAAAAATGGGATATACAATGAGAAATATCCATTCAATTTTTTAAATTCTTATGCCTAAATGTCTCCCAGGCAACTCTGTATATATTTAGGCTTGTTAGTTAAGATTTAATTAAATGGAATTAGAATTGAAAACTATTTCATTACCAGTGATAAATCCAGATGTTGGTTTCAGACTATGGAACTGCTGATCATGTTTAGCTCTCTCCTCTACAGTAATAGCCCAGATATCCAGGTTGCCTAGTTCAAAAGAAATTGAGAAATAAAATTAAGAAACAACTCCTAAAAACTACACCATTTTTATTTCTGAGTGTAATTATATCAAATCATGCTGGACAACATACACACAGAAGCCATTCATCCAAAGTCTATATCTGAAAGCTCCATGAATCCTTCAGTAGCCAGTTAGGACTTAAGAATTTAACAGAACTAAGTGTTACCAAACTAAAGTGAACCAGTCCTCAGCAGTCATTTACCTGGCTCATACGAGTCTTAAGTTACAACTAGGCTACTTAAAGTGCAATCAAACTTACAAATGGACTATTAAAAGACAACATTGGCATACCAGAGAGTATAATGCAAAAAGTTCATAACACTAGATATTTAAGGGGTGGGAGGCAATTTGCCTGTCAGAGCACATACAGCTGTAATATGATTCAAGTTCTTTTAACTGAAAAAGTACCTCAAAGAATCAGTTGAGTACTATGCAGTTTCGTACTATTATAAGAGAAGAACTCTTGTCTAGGAAAAGTGTGATTCAACACTCTTCATGGGCGACAACAGCACAGAAAAACACGCTCATCATTCTTCTGACAATGAGAAATCTAAGTACAAATATGTTACATGGACCAGATTCTTTGCACCACACACACAAATTTGAGGTGATTATTTAGTCTACATTGATTTACTACCCTTCTACAATGCCATGCTTCCACAATGCTTTCTCCAGTTCTACCTCCATTTCTGCAGCAGTTACTCTCCTCTCTCCCCTCTTGCAGACTTTTCACTTTCATCCTTCAAATCATTTGTACTTAGAGCAAACATATCTCAACTTCCACTTGAGACCTCCAATGAACTCTCTAACACTGTGTTTCAGGTTTGACTCAATAATTTCTAACCAGTAAAACGTCATGATTTCAACATCTGTAGAAGTACATTATGCTGGTGCACCTTCCTGTAACTCCTACTGGACAGGAATGTAATGATACGAAGGCATCTAAGTTAATGGAATCGCTGTTTTACTGAAGTAATATTAAAAGATAAAATGTAGACTTGTAGAAAAATGAAGAGGAGATCTAGCATTCACTCTGTCTCAACACTAAATTCTCAGAGATTAAATTTCAGGTAATAAGGTCCACAAATATTTAGAGCAAATATTTCAAACTGCTTGCAGGCTGAGGCAGAATGAGACTCAGCAGTTACGAAGAACATGAGCATTTCCTGCCTCCTGAATTTCTTCTATTTAAAATCTACTTTCATATGGCAAAATATACATTGGAGAGAAAACGAAATGGACAAGGGGAAGAACAGCATTCCTTTAAATGGCAGATTTCATTAATGAAAGAAAAGCTACATTCTTGGTTAAAAAAAAATCATCTCAGTTTCAGATAACCTATATATTTCTAGAAGCAAGCAGGCTAATAATATCTAATTCAGAGAAAGGACATTTTAAGATTACTCCAAAAATCACAGAATTTTAGTGAATAAGCTCATAGAGGCACTGTAAACAGATTTCATAGCTGTGCTTCCTGTGGGAATGAAACAGGACTCTTCTTTGGATATGAACATCCCAAAACACAATAGTTCACGTAAGCAATTATCTCCCCCACCTTCTCATGAACTGACAGGAGGAAAGAAATGGTGTTAAGACTTTATGACCAATATGCACACTAGGCCAATTAGTCTAGACCAACTAAGAGCAGATGAATGTCTCCCTGTATTGGAAACAAGACTAATCCTGGTATCTGAGGCAAACTGAAAGCTCTAGTGTGCTGGTGGGTAGGAGTTAACAATACCATAAAGGTTACAGGATTAGAATGAAAACGGATCTGGTGCTCAAGAAGATGAAGAAGCATTTGTACTTAAGCAGTAAACCATGAAGACTTAGATGTTCCTGCACTCTTGAAAAATGTAACTGACATGAGGTTAGCAGAATCCACAGTAACTGGAGTAAAGATACAGGTGGCAGGAGGAGATCGCAACCACAGACTCAATTGAGGGACTATGCAAATTACACCCCCACTCTTTCCAGGAGCATGCGCGCCAAATTAAATATGTGTAACCAATAGTAAGCAAGGTGGTAATTGCTATCCAAGGAATGTAAACATGTTCTCTATCGTTTTCGCTAATCGTGTAACAGGATAAGTATGTGGTGATTCCTCTGTGTGGTGTGCTAGCTTTGTGGAATACCACGTAGCACCCATATCTGCGCAAATACGCTGTAAATGAAATACCTCTACTCTGTGTGTATATTGGAGCGTTGCACACCGGGTATATGATCCCACTTTTGGGACAACACTCCACACTAAGGTCCTAAGGCTGGATGCAGTAGATTAGACAAAGAGGGAGAATTTCTTTAATATAATGTGTGGAGAAAAAAAAAAGTCAGCATGAAATTTGCAATAATTAGCTGGCTTGCTCTCTCTCAGTTTGAGGTATGCATGATTCCAGTACCAAAAAAAACCCCACAGAAAACCGACAAAAAACCCCAAACCCCTAAAAACACAACAACAAAAAACCCATCTCTTCCTATCCTTCCCCAAAAGAAGGCAATAAAATGCAGAACTAAAAACTCTTATGGCATGAGGTAAGTAAAAATGTATTCTATTAACTATTTGTAGCTGGAACAAATGATTGTCAATATTTACTTTTCCTGATGGAGATTTGGTTGGTATTGAAACAGTAGATTTTCTTTGTGGGATATGAACATCAAAAGAACCAATGTTAAACCAAGCAAGCCTAGTAGCCTCTTCAGTTAGAAAAGTATGAATGGCATCTTTGGCATTGCCTTGTTTCCATCTTCTGTTATTTAAGGAAACAATAAAACTAATGGGAGGGCATGAAGCACGATCTAAGCCAACACCAAGACATCATTCATGTCTTCAGATCCTGGATGCCAACACAGACATTGTGGGGCTTTTCAATATATTTGGATACAAAGGAGGTAGTCACCAAACCACAAAATTGCCTCATAAGAAAGCTATTCTTGAATGCAGCAGCAAGCCCTCTAACCATCTTTTCTTTTACATGGGTTAGCAATCACCTCATCTGCAAAAATGAAGCAGCATGCTCTCATATATTAAATGGGCATTTTCTTCTCCTGGACAAATCAACAGAAGGTCGAACATACCACATTATTCCCAAAAATTATAAAAATCCTACCATGCATATTCTTTGGTTTTTTAATTAGTCATCCTTAAAATGAGCAGTGTTCTGGAATATCAATGAGTAACCCCAATTTAAATGGTGGGTGCTGTGCGGTTTCCTTGCCCATTTCCCAAGCTGACTTGAAAGATTCTTTCAAAAAAAAAAGAAGTGAAATAAAACCAAAACCACCATTATTGGTATTCACAAGCAGATGGATACCAGATAACGCACAGTTGGAGTGAGGGCTCTCTCAGGATGGAGACTGCATAATTCTTCTCTTCTGCATCTTGTTCAGTGACTACAGGTAACAGAAAATGTTGCATTCTCGAAAGGATGATATATTTCCCCATAAAAATTGGAATTTTCTTTATACCATTTGTTTCCTCTTACAACAATCTTAGATTTTTGCTGTCATTGGTCTCAGAGGAGATATGATGCTACTTGGTAGACTTGGTTCAAGTATGAATATCATAACGAACTTCCCTCACACCGCATTACAAATTAAAGATATTTCAGAAACTACATTAGCCACATGCTTATTTCAACTTTCTCATAGTACAGCAGTCAGATGAGAAAAGTTGTCTGAGGAGAAAGCATGAATTCCTTCCTAAAGCCATGTACTAGAGTTAAGAGGATCCTGGACAGCATATGCAAGATCAAATGGTAACATATAAAGTTGAAAAGAGAAAGCTGCTATTCATCTGTAATACAATGAGAACTCTCTGATGACGGCAGAGGAGAATGCTTTGAAGACGAGATTTCCATTAAGAATGTATACACTTGTTTAAATATGGGTGCATGCAAAGCACAGCACTAACTCTAAACAAAAGGAAATACTTCAGTCTGAACGAGCAGATTTCATTCACATCATGACTTCTCTTAGATTGTGAAAATTGGGGTGAAATGAAGCTATTCACAACTTTTTATACGACCTAAAAGGGTATCCTACTTGAAACTGTCCAGTGAAATCATTTGATCAAACCTTTTTGCCCCCAAACTGAGAAAGTCTGGCACCAAACAAGATTTAATTCCAGAGGGCTGGACTTAAGGCTAACTGAGGAAATGAATGGCAGCTTCCAATTATATGTTTGTTCCAGCTACCACATGCAGAGAGATGCTTCTTCTGTTGTGCTTCACGGACGTTTTCAGACTGGCAGTTTGCATCCTATCAATCGTGTTTAACAAGAACTGGGTTTCTCTAACATACTCAGAGTAACATGTGTGTTTCCTGAAGTTTCCCACTAAAACACTAACACTAGATACAAATTTAGTTCCTACCTAGATCCAATCCCAAAAACTAGACTGCCATATATATATGTATACACATACAAAAATATGCATACACACCACTTTTTTTGATGTGTATGCATATTTATGTGTATATATACAAACATGCATATACACAAAACAAGAATCCTATCTGCATCTCCAGAGAAAAGCGCTTAACAGATGCAACAGTTAAGTGGAAACTGGCTACTAGTTCTCAGCACTGAAATCTATCTTTTAATCTTTCTTCAGATAGATTGCAAAAATGGGCACAAAAACGTATTTCATGTGAATAGCAAAAAGTAATGTCTCTATTGCACTACCAGGGCTCTTCGTGGATCTTCCAAAAAAGTTGAGATTCAAGATGCTATACCTTCCCCTCTTATAAATGGAGAGCTAAAAAATTCAGCACCTTTGTTCTAATCTAAACATGCATTATGGGACAATATGAAAAAGAAATTTGAAGTGATAGCATCCAAAGGCATCTTCTGTACTTGTTAGCAATTGAAAAGTCCAGGAATCCTCAAAGAAAAAGCATATCCACTTCTCAGCCACAACTAGTGCTTATAAAGTAAGAATTTATAACATTTAAATAGCATTTTAGGATTTCCTCTGAAAAAATGTGAAAAAAGCAGGCATGACTGAGCAGGGAAGCTTAAGACAGGCAAATAAAACTGGGTAATTGCAGAATGAGGCTATGCCCCACTCTCAGTGGCTGAGTGGCCTGGCTCTGCCCTACAGTTACAAACTATAGGACTTAATGGATCAATGCACAAAAAGGGATACAGCTCAGCTTTTCTGTTTGACTTTTCTGAGATGTCTTTGCAAAATTTCATGTGCATTCTCTAATAGGTCTGCAAAAAGATCACAAATCGGATAAACTATCATCTCAGAAAGATATACTCCCATAAACACTATCCATACAGAACATATTTGGAAAGCATGCATTTATGCAGAATTTTTGCAAATAAGATTAGTTCAGAATACACTATAAACAACTTACCCCCAAAAGGTGTTGGAAACTGAGCCATGGTTCTGGCACTTTTAGCTTGTTAATAGATGCCTGGAAAAGGAAAAAAACACAATAAAATACAGATAATCAAACAGTTACAGTATCTTCCATTTTCAACATATTTCCTACCACCATACAATCAATTAGTACAGCTAAAAATAAAGGCAATGAAGTAGGATCATATAAATACTACCCGCAGGAACTGTTACTCAGAAAAGAACTAAATGTCTCATTTTTTGCACTATACTATGCATCCACGAGTGCAATTTCATACTTGCAAACAGCTACATTTCAGTTCTGTTTCAAGAATGTCCTCAAAACCAATCTTCACTTATAAATAATCAGTGATGTAGTAAAGAACAGAGTTATGTCAGCTACAACAGACAAGATCTCAGTGACACTGCTCAAGGCTGCATTACTTTACTGGGTGTTAGGGCTCTGCTCCTACTTAAGAGCAAAATTGGCTGTATTTCCAACTGTTGAAAACATACAACATTGCTTTTATTTGAACAGCAAGCAGTGCTAACTTAAGAGTATCTCCCGTCAACTAATGTATTTTTGCTTGCGATGTCACCTTTAGCACTTTTTTCATTTGGATGTGCTTATTAAATTTGTGGGCTAGTTTTGGGGTAAGCAGTCTTGAAATCTAGTTTCATTTTTTAATGTACTTTGTTTAAAACAAAGAACTCTAAGCAAGACAGTGCATTTCATGAATTTTTCTGTCAGAAATAAAAAACAGATCGTTGGCAAGCTACACAGTCTAGAAGCCTAATCTTTAAAGAAAAAAGGAAAACATTTTTCTTACTCCACACAAAGACTGACATGAACTGCCTGAGCCAAGAGGACAATAGCTAGCAACAGAGCCACAAAACAATGAAAAAGCAGCCTCTTGTCCTACTAGATTCCACTCATGTTTTCCAGGCAACAGGAGAAAAGAAAAAGGAAACAGAATCAGGAGGAGAATAATTTAGACTGCTTGAACTGCAGCAGAAATTTATCAATATCACTAAGAAAAGGCATTAACTTGCATCACCAATTTCCTTTTGTCTGAGTTTCTTGTTTGCTCCCCTCCCCATCCCCCTTTCACACTTCCCACATACTCTTCTGGCTTCCAACTTGGGAACCTACTATATATACATTCCACAGATGTCACTGCAGAAAAACCTACAGCACTTTTGTAAGCCAGTCTCCCCCTCAGTTGTAATTTAGAGAACTATGAAAAAAATACTGAATTTTTTCTCATCATTTGGCAGAGCAACCAAGCGTGGTATATGACTCAGAAACCTTCTTCCAAATGCCAACCTTCTTCCAAATGCCAGGTAACACAGCTGATACTAATTTCATGCACAGAAAGTTTTATCTCAAAAGTTTAACATCACATGCATACTGATACAGTGTTTTCAGAATAAGCTATCTTAATAGTACAGCTCTTTCAAAAGCATTTAAGTGCTAGAAGATCAGCACTTTAATTTTTGCTTATGTTTTCTTATTGTACTCTGTTGCAGGCAATACCTCTATTATGCTTCTATTTTTTAAAACTGTAAGCAAACCCTAGGAAAAAAAAGAAGAGTCCTCTGAGCTTCCACACATGTATTATTGAATCTTACAGCACAGGCAGTTTTTACACTCAAGTGTTAAAAAGATAACAGGAGAAAGACCAGCAGAGCACAGCTTCTCTTCCTTCTTCAATTTCCCAGAGTATGCAGAAGGACAGGAAAAGAAGTTGGGGCAGCAACAGGAGGACAAGAGACTTGCAAAGGCGAACTACAGGGTGGGTTGTTTCATTTTGTTGTTTTGGTTTGGGTTTTTTTTGCAAGCTAAGAAAACTTAAATATGGTAAATACTGAGACAGAAGAGTGCATAAAAGGACTGAAAATGTTTAGCCACTTAAGAGAAGATACTCCTCCACAGCTTACTAGTACTCCAAAGGAATTGATAGTTTATTCCTTCTTTACCTTGAAAACGTCAGAAAGAGGAGAGGGAGTGGGAAGTCTCAAAACTAACCCTGTCCTGGATGCCACAGAAAGCATTAAACCATTATAAAGATTTTGTGAAGAGGAAAAAAAAAAAAAAAAGCAGTAAGCAGATTAAATAGTGATGGGTAAAATGGAGAAAAGGAGCAGAAAGCTATGTTTAAACTTGAGAGACTGAAAAACGAAATAAAATAGACTGCAGACAGACATACAATAGGAAGCAAACAGAGGGAGAGAAAGATAAACACACTCCAGTAAGAGACTAATTTAAGTTTGCTATTTATTGCAAATGTAACACCCAACTTCCATAACCAGAGGTTTCATTTCACAGGCCCAAGGTGATACCAGGGACCCTAACTCTGCAGGAATTGAACTTTGCAACTGTGGACAGTTGATTCCAACAGGGTTTGTTATATATGAAAACAGAGGTTAAAAGAGATCAGGAATTTCACAGCATTCTAATACTGACTTCATAGTTTTTTGTTTAAGTATCAAAGAGCTGGAGAACCTACCCTGTGACAAAAGACTGAAGGATTTAGACAGAAGGCTCAGAGGGGACCTCTTCACAGTAGTCTAGTACTTAAAGGGTGGCTACAAAGAAGACAGAGGCTTTCTTTTCACAAGGAGCCACATGGAGAAGACAAGGGGCAATGGGTACAAGTTGCACCATGACAGGTTTCTTCTCAATATAAGAAAGAATTTTTTTACAGTGAGAACAATCAATCACTGGAACAACCTCCCCAAGGATGTGGTAGAGTCCCCATCACTAGAGGTTTTCCATATGCAGCTGGACAGGGTGCTAGATAATATCATCTAGGCTCCCTCTCCCACAGAAGGTTGGACCAGATGATCTTTCAAGGTCCATTCTGACCCAGGCTGTTCTATGATTCCATTTTTTGGGTTGAAGATATCTGGGATGGAGACCAAGTATCATTTATCCGAAAAGCATCTGGCATGGTCATTCTGTAATAAATTTGCCATATATTTGCAAATTGTTGTAATGGAAATACAAGCACTGACATTTCAATTTGCAACATTATTTTGAAATAGTAACAAGTTGTTCTAGATACACATTCCTTGTACCCTAATCTCTACCAGTTCCACAATAGTGTTAAATCCTCTGTCTTCCTTGTTCCTCCCAACATACTCAACAAGAACGAACGCATAGTGGGACAAAACAAAAGTTATGTAGGAACCAACAACCAGAATGCTGACAGAAAAACAGAATGGGTAAACTGAGCTCTGTGCCATTACCTTCAGGAAAGCAGTAATTTCTCTCTAACCAATGATACTCATATATGTAGGAACGTAGGTATCAGCAATTTTTTGAGCTCTAACAAGTTCAACTGACATTGACCAATTAGTTCAGAAATTATTCAAGCAGGAAGAAGGACAGACAATAAGGGGAACCACAACTGCACTGTCGGTCAATCATATGCACTGTTGCCTTAGAAAGCCAGCCCAAAACTCTTAGCATAAGCAAAATTACGCTAGTAATCAACTGTTAAATAACAGTCCATCAAATAGTTTATTTTCTGTGAGAATCAGAAGATGCGACAGATATTTCATACTGCTTTTAGAAAGAACAATAAAAACCATTGAGCTACTCACCTTCACTTGTCCACAAAAACGCTTAAGCCATCACC
This sequence comes from Phaethon aethereus, assembly GCF_964289735.1. Taxonomy (NCBI): domain Eukaryota; kingdom Metazoa; phylum Chordata; class Aves; order Phaethontiformes; family Phaethontidae; genus Phaethon; species Phaethon aethereus. Next base: position 178,598 of record NW_028113775.1, on the reverse strand, counting down.
ACACTGAGATTTGACAAACAGATGCAACATTAAACACTTCCTTCTAACATACATCACTTAATCTATAAACAACAGAGATACACATATCTAATCTCATACACACAAATAAACCACTAAACACTACAATCATTCAAAAGCTCTGTACTTCTCTACTCCCCAGAAAAGAGACACCAGCTTTCAAGTTCACAGTGCAGTAACCACATCAACAATACTGCATGCCCTCTCCCGACAAAGGTCTGTGCAGCACCAGAACATGTCTATGTTCTCAGATCAGTGAAAGCAGCAGAGTGAACAAATGATGTTCCAGTGGATCAATAATTTGCAAATGCACACAACCCATTATATACGTCTGCTCCCTGTAATTCTTTTCTGCTCAGGATTACTGTACTATGTTGTTATGAGCAGGCAGAAAGGATGCTGGTTGTCAGCGCTGTTCCAGTTTCACTCAACATCTACTGTGTTCAGGGGTTTTACCTCTCTGTCACTTCGGAGGTGGAAAGCCCAAAAAGTGAACATTTCCAGCAAGGAGAGCGGGGAAAGAGGAGCATGTTATGTCTCAAAAATAACGGGGTCAACAAGACCAGATAAGCCTACATTTTTCAGTCTGAGGACCGATGCTATTTCTCAGATCTAAGGAGATGGACAATACTTGCAGGTAGGTTCTCAGCCCTCATTGTCTTCCACTGTGGCAATCCTACTGGAAAAAAATACAATCCTCCCATTCATGATCTCCCACGGACATCCGTGTACAACGAGGCTTTCCCCAAGCCTGAGCATGAGGGATGATGAAATGTCATACTGGCACATGAACGTAAAGTGTAGAACAAATATCAGGACCAAGGCATTCAGATAGGCATAACTTCTATATTCTGTAGAAATAGAACTTTCATAATCTACACAATTCTTTTTACACACACAGAGAGTGTTAAAACATACATTTAAAATGCATACGTTAGTTTATGAGAAAAATTTGCTTACACCCAGCTCTGGGCGAGGGAGACAAGGAAATGCCCAGCCATCTCAGCTGTTAGTACACTCTTCTGTTTTATACTATTCTAGATAAGACCAGAAATATTTTATTTCCCATCCCTCACTCCAAATCATTTACTCCCTTCTCACAAACCAAATTCCATATACAAGTAGTACTCTCTTTTATATATACAAGTACTCTTTTAACATTCTGCTCCTTTTAAACTTAGAGGGCTTTCTTATTCATAGCTATTCATATAAAGGTAAAATTTCAACTTATACATAGACTAACTCCATATGTACCTAAGCCCAGATCATATCTAAATTCAAGTACTGATGTCTTATCTAAGTTTTTACCCTGAAAAAATGATCAGGTTGAAAACAAATACACTCACAACATTTATGCATAAGTCAGACATGTACAAAAATTCCTTCCTCCTCATATTATATAAGGACTTTAACAATGTGGTTCAAAACTTTATTATAGTTTCTATTTAAAGTTCTCCATACTCTTCTAAGGACATGTTTACATACAAAACTGCAATAAAGCCATAGGAGGTATAAATTAAGAGCAATTCAGTTATTTCAGTGCTATGTGTCTTTATATGGACAAGTTTCATACAATTTTTTTTTATTATTTTTGTTTTCCTTAAAATGCAGCACAGCATTTCTATTTGTAAAAAAATCATTCACAAGATAATTTGGGCAGACAATTCAAGAAGTAATTCCTGAGGCAAATTATCAGTCACCTTCCTCCTCCTACAGGAAAAAAATAAATAAAGCCAACCAGATGAAAAAACCCACATCCTTCTCAAGCATTCCAAATTATGACAGAATACCCCCAAGCAGGATGTCATGTGAGAGTATCACAGACTAACAGCAGTTTTTGTTGTTTTCCCATGTTATATGGGAAAGTTTTTACACTAGTATTAATAAAAAGACTCTTACAGTTTCAGCAAAGCCTGGTAATTTTACATAGGTGTTGGAAAACAAAACCAATTTGAGACATTCATGCAAGTTTGATTCTTGCTTTTTGGAGATCTGATCATTAATACAGTTACCAGTTTCAGTCAAACTTGTCAGTTTCTGCTCTTTACAGGAATGACTCCTAACTGTGAAAACCCTCAAAAATGTTAACTTCTACTGCTTCTTGTATGTTTTGCCAAGTACCCAAATGAGATTAACAAAGTTAGTCACCATTGCAAATGCTTTTCAATTCCTGTGGCAATGATCAAACTGCTGAGGTCACATCTGTATTCACAGTATCTATCTTCTGCTATGGGGAAAGGATAACGTAAACATAAAGAAAGAAAAATCACTATAAATCCACAGAGCAGGCAACAGGTGTAGTAGCAAGGCACTCTTTTCTCCACTCTCAGTCAGAAGACAGCTAAGAGTCTAACGAACAAAGAACTCCTTATTTTCTAAAAAACAGGAAAAATTGAGACATTTTTCAACAACTGTGCTGGAACCCCCAAGACTAACAACACAAATAGTGTTTCTGTGTAGAACAAATTTGCAAGCAGTTAAGGACATTGTTTATTTTCTTGCTATGGCACTGTCACCTTATATTGTTCAGTCATGTAAGCTTTCAAGTGTTTTTGTAGGAAAGCCCTCCACAAGTACTTCCACAGGAACTACCAGGTTTTTGTCTATTCTTGCTGAAGTACGACGTAAGGGACACACTGTCCAAAACACATTTTATTACTTCAAGACCTCAGGGTCAAAGTTCAAGAGGATGGTTATGAAGAACTTTCTCGGTCAAGTCAGACCTATATCACTCCACGTTCTCAGACAAGTTTAAGATCCAGGCAACAGAATATTTTGCCATCCAGATTAACAGCTGGTTTGCTGTTTTCCACAATTTGTCTTTCATTAAAACAGTACTGAGTTTCCCAGGCTATATTAACTCATACATTTCTGGATGATGGTTATTTCTCATTTTGTTAACTGACGTGTAAATATTAGTAATTATTAATTTAACCCAAGCACAGTGCTCAGAACTTGTCTTTAACAAACACACAAGATTATATCTTCAGAGAGAGTTCAGAGATTATTTACTTGAAAATGTAATCCTTTTCTTTCTCCAACAGATGAGAAGCAGTTAGGTAAGTGGTTACTTGCATTAGTATCACCGCTTCTGAAGCAAATGAAAATGACAGTTGATATTTCAAAGCTGGGGAAACTATGGCATGAAAGACTACTAATTCATGATAAAAGTTAATAGTGTAACTTGAAACAGAAACCTAATTCAGCCTGATCATGAACCACAAGAACATGTTTTGCACATGGGTATTACAAGCAGCAGAAAAACTAAATGGTAAGGTTGGAAATGAGAAGTTAAAGAACCAGAGATATTCCAGTGTCATAGAATCACAGAATCATTAAGGTTGAAAAAGACCTCTAAGATCATCAAGTCCAACTGTCAACCCAACACCACCATGCCCACTAAACCATGTCCCAAAGCGCCACATCTACACATTTTTTTGAATACCTCCAGGGACAGTGACTCCACCACCTCCCTGGGCAGCCTGTTCCAATGCTTGGCCACTCTCTCTGTAAAGAAATTTTTCTTCGTATCCAATCTAAGCCTCCCCTGGCACAACTTGAGGCCATTTCCTCTCTTTCTATTGATAGTTACTTGGAGAAGACACCAACACCCACCTCACCACAACCCCCTTTCAGGTAGTTGTAGAGAGCAATAAGATCTCCCCTCAGCTTCCTCTTCTCCAGACTGAACAATCCCAGTTCCCTCAGCTGCTCCTCATAAGACTTGTTCTCCAGACCCCTCACCAGCTTCGCTGCCCTTCTCTGGACACGCTCCAGCACTTTAATGTCCTTCTTGTAGTGAGGGGCCCAAAACTGAACACAGTATTTGAGGTGTGGCCTCACCAGTGCCGAGTGCAGGGGCATGATCACTTCCCTACTCCTGCTGGCCACACTGTTTCTTATACAGGCCAGGATGCTGTTGGCCTTCTTGGCCACCTGGACAATGTCATTACATTCTGCATCATCATCCATGTAAGAAATGTTGCTGATGACTACATATTACCAGCAGTATTCAAACAGCTCCCAAGCACTACAGTTAAAATGTTTCAGGATAGTACAGGCTATATAACCAAAGGAAAAGTCTTTCCTTTAACACGTTCCCAGTTTAATCAAACAGAATTAACATTAGGAGGAAAGCAAGCAAAGACTGCAGTAATAAGACCATTTTGTTATATAGTCTAGCTAGCACAATTTGAATGGCCGTTTCTAATCTTTTACATATATAGGCTGTTTTTAATCTTGACAGCATTTCACCCAGTAATTCCAGTACTGAGTGAACTGTGACTGAATTACAGTATCTTTTTAAAGAGATGACTGGTTTTCATTTTAAAAGATTTAACATGATAGAAAATCCGCTGCATCACTCAACTGTTTCTAAAACCTTTATTAAGAATTAAAATAAATATCTTATTTTCACTTTAATATTTGTTGACTTTGTTCTGAAGCACCAGACCTTGTAAAATATGAATTCTTATCTTTAGAACAAACTTTTAGTAGTTTCTTAGCACTCACAACACTCATTTTTTCTTTTTTGTTGTCTTTACTTACAGAGGAATAGTAATAAGCTGCTTTACTTTTTTGTTTCGTTGGGGAGCATGTTAAAAAGCTTCATTAACACAACTGCAGTTAGCAAATTCTGACTTCTCCCCCTTCAAAACAAGTTCTGTTATACTAAAAATCTGAAACACAAGAATTACAGAGCTAGGACTACATGCCACACCTACAAGATAGCCTTAACAGTAGCCTGGTATTAACTTCAAGAATGATTCAGTAAGGAGGACATGGAAATGCATGCTAGCACTGCTAGATATGAAAGTATTGTGCTCTCCTAGACCCTCAAAGTCTATTTAGTTTCACAAACATGAACCTGACCAGTGATCTCAAGTGCCAGTAAGTAATGGTTTATAGTTATACTGAATGCTAATAGAATCAGATAAAGCAGATTGGTTCTGCTGTTTAGATGACATAAAATGAAGACAGTCATGCTTTATTTCAGAACTCTTAATCTGTCTGTCTCCATGGATCAAGGATGACTAAGCAATGGCACTTAGAAGATACACACAGAACAAAAGAGAAAAGTGGTCAAAGCCTGGAGTCCAGCCTTAGTCAAAGGAAAGCAAATCTGAGTGCTCTGTAATACCCGAGTGTTAGTTGTATGTTATTTGTATGTTAGTATAGTATTCTAAGAAGAGGCTGATAGTCATGTCACACCTTTAACTTAGCCACTCTCAACTTTTTAACGCCAGCTTTTCAGACAGTAGTGCACAGTTCTTTTGAAAGCCCAATGTAGCACTGGATCAATTCTATTTCACTAGGCATTTTTCCCTTATCAGTTTTCTAATCTCTCCAGTCCACATAACAAGTAACTTGTTTCTTTGTTTACTGCAGCAGCAAGAAATAGCCCAACTACAGAATAATATGATTACACTTCTTTTTGCAGATTAACTCTTTCCTTATTCCTGCATCCATTTTCACAGCACAACTGCTTCCACTGCCCCTTGGGCCACCTCCTATAGTGAGGTGGACACTGCTATATTACTTGCAAGTCAAGAAGGTCATGTAAGTATACCAGAAGGTAGATGATAAATTTCTTCCCCTGCTTTCCTACAGCTTCCCACTACATGAACTCTCCCATGTTTCACCATACTGGTCCAGCATTACTCCAGTGATCCTGCCTTCTCAATGCAACATTTTAACCTATCATTGCTACTTACCTCCACTACAGCTGAGGCCACCCTAACTGCAAGGATTCCTTTTTCATACACCTGCATGCGCTCAGGAATGATAGGGGGGTGGAGATGGCGGACCTTTGACCTGTGTTTTCAGTCACAGGACTGAGAAGCAAATAAATTATGGACACAGTTTATATCTGTGCTCCTCCTTCCTGAGTAGGCCAACATTAACTGTCTCTAACATTAGATTGTAATCAAAGGACTCATAACTCACCTGATATTCTTAGAGGAATGAGGACAGCCAGAGGAATAGGTCAGAGCCATGAAGCCTTTCTTGGACAGTGTCCTGGTTTCAGCCAGGACAGAGTTAATTTTCTTCACAGAAGCTAGTGTGAGGCTATGTTTTGGACCTGGGATGAGAAAATGTTGATAATGTGCTGATGTTCTGAGTTGTTGCTAAGCAGTCAAGGACTGTCCAGCTTCTTGTGCTGGCCTGCCAGCAAGAAGGCTGGGGGTGCACAGGAAGCTGGGAGGGGACACAGCTGGGACAGCTAAGCCAGGCTGACCAAAGGGATATTTCATACCATATGACATCATGCTCTGTATATAAAGCTGGGATGAAGAAGGAAGAAGGGGTGAAGGGATGTTCGGAGTTATGGCGTCTGTCTTCCCAAGAAACCATTATGCATGATGGAGCCCTCCTTCCCTGGAGTTGGCTGAACATCTGCCTGAACATGGGAAGTGGTGAATGGATTCCTTGTTTTGCTTTGCTTGCGTGCACAGCTTTTGCTTGCTTTATATTAAACTGTCTTTATCTCAAACTATGAGTTTCCTCACTTTTACTCTCCTGATTCTCTCCCCCATCCCATTGTGGGGGAGTGAGCGAGCGGCTGTGTGGGGCTTAGTTGCTGGCTGGGGTTAAGCCATGACAGACAGCAGTGGCAGTCTTCTATCCCAAGATTTCATTACTTGTAGGTCTAACTTAATCCCATATAGCTATGCTGTGCAAATTCCCATTCCTGTCTGAACTTCATAGCTGATCTTTGAAATGGGGATAATGAAAAAAGGAAAAACAAATGTCAGATGCTCCAAGTTCTTTCACCTCACATTCTTCATCTCTGCCCCAAAGCAACAGTTATGCTGGGGGAAGGGTAAGAAAGAGGAAAAAGACTAGAGCCAGCATAAGTGTAAATTGACTGAGTTTAGTATCTGTGTGTCCACTCCCTTTCCCCTCCTCCTAGGCAAAACCATAAGACAAAAAGGTCTAGTCGGGCAGAGATGGGATAAAGCTGGTGATGTAAGAGAAGCTGCAGACGGCTCTGTTCTTTGAACTACTCCAGTGTAGGTCAGTTTGTCCTCCATAAGCATCTGCTTTTCTGAACTCTTAGAGGAAAGGGGATCATCAGTTACATAAATGCAGTGGTATGGAAAAAGCAGTTTGCTATAGCAGGTTTGTCAAGATTTTCAAAATAGTGCTGAATAATTCCTTGTATTAAAGCATCTGACACAACTACTGATAAGACTTGGTAGACCACATCACTACTGACTGAAGCTGCCAACATCTCCCACTTATGTGCCTTCTGCTCTGAATCTCTTCAAAGCTCTGTCTTCCTAACTCTTCTGGATGACATTAGGAGCACGTTCAGATCCAAGAAGAGACATATGTCATTTAGACAAGTATTCCTGTTAGTCACCTTCCTTCTAGTCACACTCAACCCTATTGTTCAGACACAGGTTGATAGCAGTCATTCTCTGTGGCTTATTCCTCTATTTTCTTCTTCTAATTAGTCATATTGATTTCCCTGAGAATGTCAGTTCAAGAACTTTGATCTCAGGGCAAAACTCTCTGAAGGAGACCTTGCAAAATATATAAGCACTCCTTGAACCTGCCCTGAACATGAGTAGCATCCCTAAGGGATGGCTAACCTCCCTGCACTTCACCAAAATAGAAGACCCCAAAGCAACGAAGGTTAATGGCAAAGATTCACTCATTGTTTTTGTTTAATTCCCCCCTCCCCAAAAGAAATCACTGATCAGTGAATGGCCCAGCATCACTGAGCAGCATGTTGTGAGAAACCCATTCTTTGGGGCAAGAACAAACCAGGCATTAGAACAAAACCTGAAAGTGACGATGCTCTCCTAACTTTTTTGGAAATTACTTTTTTTCTTCCACAACAAAACTTCCCAGAGAAAGAGGCCACACAAACACTCTGCAAAAACTTGTAGTTCCAGTTGTTGGGGTTATACTGTCTAAGCAAGCACTTAACAAAATTCTCAAGTTTTCATTACAAGGATTCTCATATTTAGCTAAAAACATCTTATTGACCTATAAAGCTACTAATGCAGCACACACCAGGAAATTCTCTGCTCTATGGTACTAACACACAGGTACAGTCCTGAGCCCAGCACTGTAAGGTAATTGAATATATTTGTGTACAATGCAGTGAACCAAGTATTGCATTCATCCCAGTTATCCGACCCTTTTGATTTCATCACAAGCCACACATATAATTTATACGTAATAAAAAGTATATAGCTATAAAAATAATATATATGTAGCACAAGCTTCATATGTGTGTGTACCTACAGAGAGCACCACATCACTCAAACAGCAAGGTTAAATCTTTTTCATTACAAGGATGAGTTTATGTGGAGTGCAGGTGCCCAGGTGGTGGCAGAAAGGGGTTGCAGGGGCAGCCTCTCTGAGGCTCCAACAGACCCACTGCAGGGCACAGCTGTGCCCGTCAGCCAAAATGGTGGCACTTCAGGGAAAGCATGTGTAAGAAAGAGCAAAATACTGCCTGGCAGTGAGGAGCAAATTGTGAGAAACAGCCCTGCAGACACCAAGGTGAAAGGAAGAGGAAGAGGAGGTGCTGCAGGTGCCCCAGCAGGGATCCCCTGCAGTGACCATGTTGAAGCAGGTACTGCCCTGCAGCTCATGGAGAGACCACAATGGAGCAGATATCCACACTGCAGCCCACAGAGGACCCCAGGCTAGAGCAGATTTATCCTAAAGGACTGCAGCCTGTGGAGAGGAGCGGAGGAAAAGCGTGCAGAGGAAGAAGCAGCAGAGAGGAGCTGTTATGGACTGACCACAGCCCCCACTCCCCATCACCCTGTGCTGCTTGCAGCATGGGAGTCAGGAATGAAGGAGTGAAGTTGAGCCTGGGATAAAGGAGGGGGAAAGGTGTTGTTTCAATTTGTCTTTATTTCTCACTATCCAAACCTATTTCAACTGGTGATAAATTAATTTTCCCCAAGTCTGTTTTGTCCATGGCAGTAATTGTTATGTAGTCTCCCTGTCTTTATCCCAACCCATGGAGTTTTTTCACCCCATCTTCTCCCTTGTCCTGTTGAGGAGGGGAGTGAGCGAGCAGCTGGGTGGGCATCTGGCAGCTAGCCACGGTCAACCCATGACAGCATACTAACTTAGTTGAAGAAACTCGTATTCCATTTGTAGATGATCCTGACCCTTTAGGAAATAGTGAAGACTGCATAAGATATTACACAGAATTAGAAAACGCATGAACAGACAAAACTGTTCTGACTTATAAAATTATTTTTATATATATTAATTAATTATATTTATTATATATTTTTATATAATATAAATATACATAAATATATATTAATATAAATATACATAAATAATGAAAGTATGCTTGAACTGACTCATACAAAAGACTACCAGACTACTACTCATTTGGCACACAACAAGCTTTAGGAGGACTCAGTCAAAGTTCTCTAAAAACAGTAACACATTGATAAATTACCAGTGCTACATTTTAGTCGAAGGAAATTGTGACAAACTGTGTTTAAAAAGAGATTAAAGAGGCCACAGTCACTTTTCTACTTCCAATAAAAAACATATACAATAAGCAGTACCTGCAATACAGAATACAATTCAAGAATTCTCCTCAGTGCCTCTGAAATTCAAGGTCAACTAAAGGCAGGCACCTTTAGTAGAATATTTAGAAAACTTTAGTAATAAAACAATAGACATAATAGTACCCAGGTGAATATTGAGAACGTACTTGAGTCTAAAGCAGCTGACATATTGCAAAGAGTTAGTTACTGAAACTTCATTTTTTATGAAGCAGACCATTTTATTTAGTTACAGCTTTCACTGTGCTAAGATCTGGAACTCTTTTTCCGTGAGTAGGATCATCAGTTCTTAGCTTTACAGAAAATGAAATACTTCTTTTAAAACCAACCCAATTAAAGCAACGGTATGTACTTTGATAAAGTAAAAGACACCTTTGGGAAAAAAAAAAATATTTCAAAGACCTACCTGATATTACCTAAGGATAGTAGTATACCATTTAACACAAATATGCTTCCAGCAGACAATCAAAACGCAAAACAGCACTTTAAATAGTAGCTTCATTGGGAAGAAATACAAATGTTGGATGAACAGATAATGAAATTTCCTGTGCTCCTTTCATAAGGACAGACCCTTGGATTTTTGTAAAATTAAGGTATTTCCTTACACTAGAAAGGTTGCTTATCAGACAACAGTACATATGGAGAATAAAGGATTCTCATACATTGTCAAGAATGCAAAAGTTGCGTAAAGTTTAAAACAACGAATTAAATAAGTTAAAGCTCAATTGCTAGAGATAATGTCTCCTATTTTAAATATGCTTAAGAACACACTAACGAACTGAAGTAAAAAGGGATTAACTGCATAAGGCAGGTTATATCCCAAAGTGATCTTTTCTGTTTCCTTTCTTCATCAGGATACCGATTACCCTCCAAAGTGCTTAGAAGTAATTTTCACAAAAGACGAAAACCAGGGTGTACAAACAAGGCTCGGCAATTGTTACATGCAATGGGATAAGGGAAAGAAAAATGTTTTGCAAGATGAAATGGTAAATTACATATATATAAAAATTTTTAAAAGTGTATTCCAACTTATAAATTGTAATTCTACATTAAATAGCATTATCAATTAACTGCAAGTGCAGTTGAATGGCACATAAAATTGTATAAGGGCATGTTACAAGTTTCCCTTCCAGATGATGTGTGCTTTCTATCAACCACAATGTTAAAAGTTTTAATCCTTGGTTGAGGTAAAAGACTCTTCAAATGTTAACATGCAAAATCAGGAATAACCCTGCTGAATATATTACCAGTGGTAATAATAGGTCCAGAGGTAGCAAAGAAACAGACACCAAAAAAAAGGAATGCTTTCCATAAGTTTTACTAGAGTTGAGGTACAAGTATTTATGCAACACAGACTTCTTCAAAGCACACATACAGTGAGTTTAAGGTTTTCTTCAGTACAGAAGGAGATAGGTAAAAGCAAGATTTTTATTGGAAGAACAGACAGATTTCAGCTTTAGTCACAACAAGCTGGATGTTGCACACAGTGCTATTCCACAGCAGCACTTTCTAACTGCTGAGCAGTTGAGGGAGCAACGGGATCACTCAAACGCAGTGTCAGGAAGTTCCAGGCTACAAACACTCTGCGTTTCTGCCAGGGGTTGGGAATTATTTCAAGCCTATGCAAGAGAGAACCAGGACATGCACACAAACCAACTGCAAGAAAAAAATAGATTCAGGAGACAGGACAATTTTTTTTAAAGATACCTATATCAAGCAGTTACAAAAGAAGTGCTCATGCTCAGTCTATAAATATTTATAGCTGATAAGATGGCTTCTATGAAGAATGCAAGCTACAGGGGGATAGCACCATACGCATAGACATTTTTCATCCTTGATCTGGAAAGCAGGCTACTTTGTTACAGTCCTGTAAATGACCAAAGAATTCTGTATGGCTAATAATACTGAAAAGAGTCATTTCCCTGTACTGAAATGCTTTAATACCTCCTTCCAGGATAAAAATTCCTTTCCTTAAAGAGGATAAGATCATTAATGTTATTGTTAGTGGTAATGGTTTATTTACTGTAAGTCACAAATCTGCAGCATGGGGAGGTTTATTTACTGTAGCTTACAAATTCCTCCCCTGCGGGTACTTCAAAAGTCATCTGTTTTTCAGTACCCAGTAATGAGGAAAATTTGTTACAAGTCACATTATGGTTGTGGGGCTGTCTTTGACTAGGAAAAAAATCAAATTGCAAAATTGTAATACAATGTTCTGATTTCTCAATATAATAGATCTAAAAAAACCCTTGTGATTCAAGTTTGATTCAAGCAGAAAGTGAAGACAGCTATGAAAACAAGCCTACTGAACTCCTTAAAAACCTTCACATTTACAAGTTTTTTAACACGCTAACTATTAATCAGCATCCAACTACATACATACGTACAGTTCTTCTGCTGCATAACAATATAATCCTTACTCACTGAAGTTGTGTAGTGGCAGCAGGTTGACTACAATAAAGAGACACCCTGAACTCTGCATCCTCAAGAGACTTGTTTCCAAAGCAAAGACAGGGACAGAAAAAAAGTAAGTGAAGAGATAAAGGTCAGAGAGGAGGGCCAACAAAGAATGAAACAAGAAAAGCCTGATAAAAGTGCAGGAAGGGCATGATGCTACAGCAGACTTCACACCACCTAATAGTTAAACACAGCTCATCCCATTCCTCCATCAAACTCCCACAACTCTTACAGCACTCATGTAAAACCTTACAAAGATGAAGCTTTCCAAGTTTCACACTTTTGAGAAGAGATCAAATACATTCAGAAGATGATGTTACAGCCATCACCCAGTGATGGCACAAAACAATAATCTGAAGATAGAACTTTGTTTTAGGATCTGACTTGCCTAGAGATTAGTATATTTCTATTTTAAAGTAGTCAACAGGATTGTAAGACCCTTTCTTTTTCATCTACTCTCACAATACAAGCCCTGAACAAGGTTCTTGTAGGACACAGATGCTGAAGAAGCAAAAGACTCCAGTCATCTTGTTAAATGCACGAACTTTAAATTCCTACAGAAGTCATCAGCACTACATCTCACCCAGACAGTTTTCTCCTGGTATGTTTGTTGCCATGAGCTTACTTTGCTTCACTGAAAGTTAGTGTCAGTCAAGACAAAGCCATGATTTGCAGAGAGAGATGCCACCTCTAGCATCAATTTAAACAGTTACCAAGTGAAATCCTGGGACCAAGTCAAGAAATTTACATCATCTTCACAAAAATGAGAATCCTGGGCATAAAATTTTATTCTATAAAAAGAGGAAATAACCCCACTAAAAAAAAGGAATCTGTAGTGTTTAAGTCGCATCATTACAAAGGTTATGAAGCTGCCTGCCTTCTCTCCATTTTTAATCTTGCCATCAGTATCAACATAAGAGAAATTACAGAATGTTAATTCCCATGCTTTGTTAACAGTTACAGCTCAAGCTCCTAAAAAGCTGGTTAAACTTGTGCATCTTCAGCATATTATTCTCTCATGGTTTCAATGTTGATAGGATGAAAGACATACACTGATAGCAACTAATACACTGATATGCCACACAAACTAGAAAAAAAATACTTCTAGTCCTCAAGTTTAACCTCACGACAGCTCCTTCCTTTCTATGCTGATTTCAAGTTCAGGATAAAGCATGCAGCCAAAGCTCAGAAAGAGTCTGAAATAAATACCTCGCATAAAATCTATGTGTATATCTATGTAGTAAGATTGAAAAAAACATTTGACTACATACAACAGCAGGGATGTTGTATGTATGCTACCATAATGGAGATATTTTAGTGAATTTAGTTATTATCCTGATGCAAAGGACGTTTCTCACTTGCAGCAGTTTTAATCTTTCTTAAATTTATAAAAAAAGAAGTGAATTTAAGAAATTCTTCTGCCTTTTTATAAGGTAGGTTTTTTTGCACTCTGATTGACCAGTTTTGATCTCATCTTAAAATGGGACTTTACATATAGGATTCTAATTTTTTCTAGCTGTTTAGATGATTGTAATCTACTAATATAATTTGACTAAGTAGTTCTCATAAGTCATTTGATTTCCAGCCCAGAGAGCACAGTATCCATCGCAGACATATGTCATACATAATTCAGTTATAACTTCTCACAAACTGAAAACAGTACCCTAATAAGATTCCTTCCAAAAAAAACTATTAAGTAAGTAACATTAGTTTTTCAAGATTCTCCACTTTTTGGTCAAACAGGCACTTAGTATTAATATAGTAACAAAATAATATTGCTAGGTACCAAGAATTGCTCAGAGAAAGGGGAATCTCTTTTTATTGGATGAACAGGAACCCCACCTCATTTCGCTAACAGGATCACGTCTGTAGGTCATGAATCAGGTTTACATATATATTTATACATCAGGGAAGAAACAGCAGAGATCTGTAGTTTAAGATTACAAATGACATTTATTTTCCATTACAAATGTGTGAGTATATCTTCATGCAAGGATGATAGTTATGAAAAGTTTGTACAATTTATAGGACAGGAGGAATACAAGTTTGCACAATTTATAGCTCACACTTGCAGTAGAGGATTAACACCTGACAGCTAAAGTGATTACAGTCCTCATTCATTCAACCTACTCCAGAAGATATGGCAACTCTTAAGGTGCTTTCACTCTTGAATCAGGATTACTTTTTTCCCCTCAATCTGGCTTGTTAAAAATAGGGGCAAGTTTATCCTGAAAATTGAGTCTTGCGACTCCAACCAAAGATAGCTTGAGGGCCATTTTCTGCAGCAGAGACATGATCAGAAGAAGCTTAGGGACAGCTGTTAAGGAAGCTTGAAAGAACAGAGGCTAGCGTAATTGGCAGTACCTTCAGCAGTAATTTTTCAACTCACACTGGCTGGCTTCAGTACAGCACAGCATACTCTAAGAGTTGGCAACTAACAAGATTTTAAAAATAAACTTTGGATTCTAAAAATACATTTCTGATTTTTTACCTTCTGAGTTAGAACCTGGAAATGAAAGCTGGCATTGTGATAAAGCATCCCCACCTTCACCAATCATTACAGCTAATAAGTTACCTTCTAAAATGGCAAGCAAGATTTTCTTGTAGTCACTTGTCTGTAGAAGTGTAGGCTAAAGATATTTTACGTTAAAAACTAAGTTGTCAATATTTCAGCTGTTCAAACACACCATATACTGAAGCACTTACAATTAAACCTTCATCAGACAAAAAAGCCCCTCTCAAAAACTCAACAGTCTAGTTTTCAACTCTCCCAAAAAATACATATGGCATTTATTGACGCTTGAAATGAAAGGCAAAAGACAAAATGAACTTACTGGAAAGAATAGTTGGCTACTTGCTGGGGAAAGAACTTTTGCTTCAAAATTAGAAGTATGAAAGAAAAGGTAGTAATACTCAACCACCATTTGACATCAGAACAATGAATACATGTCTAATCAAGAATCAGTTGAGGCACTAAATATGCCAAGTATGATATATGGCATTTTCTATTAGATATGTTCAGTTACAAAGTTGTGAACAGTCATAACAGGTCCCATAAAGCAGTAAATTATAGCGTGGGACACAGCAAGAGTAAGATTGTTAAATTAATTTCCTCTGAAAATCTAGTGACAGTAACTCATTTTCCCAAAGCTACAGTACTATTTTCTATCACCTTTAAAGTTTCCTGAGCAGCACTACGATAAATCTCATGTAAGTCAAATCAACTTTACTTTCTCACATAAATGAACAATAAAGTACCCATAGAGATAAAATTACATGAACATGCCTCAATTCTCATCTGCTTAAATGCTGCTGCTGACAGTTTCAGAACCCAACTACTCAAAGTACTCCTTCAAATGCACAACTGTTTTAGTGCAACTTTTAAGCAGGAAATCTCAAATTATGCAAGAAAAAGTTTCCAGTTCAAAAAATGCCAGTTTATATGCTCAAAGGAGGAAAAGGCAGCAGCAAGTAATCCTCAATAAAGCTGGCCAGCAAGCGTTGCCAAGAGACGCACTGACATTATAGACTGAACAGGCCATTTACTCACACACTTTTTTTTTTTAATTCTCCAATGAACAATGTCCATGACAACTGTTTCAAGCTACAGCAGTTCTACTATATAGCAACAGTTTGTGTTCTTACTTTAAGACCTGCTGAAAAATCTCACTAATTATTTTGACTACCAGTTCTTCAATGTTAAATACATTATGACAATTGAGAGAATAACACACGTATCTTAGATATACATTTGTCTAGGGCTCACTTAATCACTGCTTGTATATCTGAGAATTGAAATGCTTGAGGAGTGGAGAGAAAGTAAAAAACCAGCACCTCCAGTTCCTTCGAGATACTAACTGTGCTGGTTTTGGCTGGGGCAGAGTTAATTTTCTTCATAGTAGCTGGTATGGGACTGGGTTTTGGACTTGTGCTAGAAACAGTGCTGATAACACAGGGATGTTTTCATTACTGCTGAGCAGGGCTTACACAGTGTCAAGACCTTTCCTGCTTCTCACCCCACCCCAGCAGCGAGCAGGCTGGGGGTGCACAAGAAGCTGGGAGAGGACATAGCCAGGCCAGCTGACCCCAACTAACCACAGGGATGTCCCATACCATAAAATAAAAGTAGGGAGAAGGTTGGCCAGGGGGCCACTGCTCGGGGGCCGGCTGGGCATCCATCAGTTGGTGGTGAGCAATTGTTTTCATTTACATCACTTGTTTTTCTTGGGTTTTATATCTCTCTCTTTGCTATTTTCCTTTTCATTACAATTTATTATTATTATTATTACTATTATTATTGTTTTATTTTCTTTCAATTATTAAACTATCTTTACCTCAACCCGTAAGTTTTCTCCCTTTTACCCTTCCAATTCTCTTCCCCATCCCAATGGAGGGGGAGTGAGCGAGCAACTGTGTGGGGTTTAGTTGCCAGCTGGGGTTAAACCGCAACACTAACAAAAGAGAAATAACTTTGAATTAGGCCCAGCTGAAAAACCAGCACCTTCCAACCCTGCAATCATTACTTTAGCCTTTTGAAAAGTTCCTGTTGGTTTAACAGCCCAAAACTGAAGTCTTAACAGAGGCCTCAAGAAATCTTATTGCCAGAAGACAGTACACATTGTCAAAGCATGGAGTGTTAAAATCCTCAGAGATCTGAAGGTACCAAGTGGAAGAATCAAGTTGAAATAGATGCAAAGAATCTGGGTACAGTGCAAACACTGAAGACTAACAAGAAAGTGTAATACCTCAGGACAATGTCTACCATTTCCTTGTCAGGAAATAGTAGGAAGAAACCTACTGTCTAACAACAAGGGAAGAGGGAGACAAACTTTCTGGAAAGAGGGATTGGTATATCAGAACTAAAGCTAGAAATGACAGCTGGTGGCCAACATCAGACTACACAAATATAGTAAGTTTTCTGCTTTACTCACCTGTTACTCCCTTATATTAACCTACTTAGAATTTTGGGTAGTCTTCCATGGGTCTTTCTGGGAAATTAATTACATTGCTGACAATTAAGAAAGCTAACAGACTGCTTCTGAACCAAAACATTTAGAATATTAAGACAGAAATAAACATATACCTGCCTGAACATGCAAACAATATACAAGCATTAGAAATTACAAATAGGTTATGCCAACCCTTGAGAGAAGGTCTTAAAAATTCTGAAGGGATACAAGATGAAGTGCATGAACCATCCTGACCATAGCCTACGTTTCAGGCTGATTTATTTCTGAGTAATAAAAAAAGCTTTGATTACATAGACAAATCCTTAAGATTTAATCTTCTAGAAGACTGCATACATCAATATAACTAAGCCTTGGAAAAGATTCTCTCTGTGACAGAGTTGGTCTGCTTTAGAAAACAACAGTTTCGGAGTATCAAGCCCCAGTGACGTACCTAAATCACTTGTGAATTAAGCACTATGAAGAAAAAAAAACACCACAAGCCCCCAAAACAACCCAAACACCTTGCAGGGGGAGGAATCATAGTTGTTCCAAGAGGTATTTAACAGTTGCAAGAGAGATGTAATTGCACTGGTTTTAGTGCAAAGTTAAGTGTTGCAGACCTATAATAGAAACTCAGTTCGACCTCATTTTTTAAATGCTTATCTCTACGTTGGCCAACCAACTGAACTGATACACAAAAATGCAAGAAAAAAAATGAGCCATAGCATTAAAATGCTATAGCCTGGCCAAAAATATGAGTAACCAGATACTCA
Source organism: Phaethon aethereus (assembly GCF_964289735.1). NCBI lineage: Eukaryota > Metazoa > Chordata > Aves > Phaethontiformes > Phaethontidae > Phaethon > Phaethon aethereus. The sequence continues at coordinate 160,844 of NW_028113775.1, read as the reverse complement.
GTGCCAGAGGTCACAGCACCCACCAACAGTATTGCTCATGCAAGCGATTGAAAAACAGTAATAAAGAAGTCCTACAAAGAGGCACTAAGCCAGCATCACCCCAAGAGAGAAAGAACTTAACACATTTTTTCAGTTACCTTGCCAATAACCTCCCCACTGTATCCAACCCACTAAACATTAAAATCTGGAAGAGATATAATGATTCTATAGCAACCAGCTGCTGAGATATTTTTCAAACAGAATGAACTGAATACAACTGCCAAATACTTTCCCAACAAATTTAGCCTATTCCTAGTGGGAGGAAAAAAGTACGTTCACTGCTGTGATTCAAGATACAGTGCAAATCTGAGGTCATCACAAAACTAGGGCAATTTAAAACAAATCAGATAACTGGGAATAGGTAAATAGACACACAAATTGTATGTATGCAAGTTGCTATTACTCTGCAAGGGCAAACACATCACTCAAGAAGCCTCTCCTCTGGAGTAGCACTTCCGTGAGACTTTTTTCCACAGTGGTTACTCCCATCATATCACCAACAGGCCAACTTTACCAATACTTCCACGACCTCTTAAGGGTCTATTAGGGAGTCTTCTAGAGATTTAAAATAAACAGTCACGTGAACATGTCAGCTCCACACATAGCTGCACACATATGTAATTTGGATTCTGTAAGCTCTCAAAAGAAAGCAGCAGTTTGGTTGTCTCTATGTTCAGAGGCAACCACTCCTGCTATAAGTCTCCTGACTTAAGGGGTCCAGGAATGTTGGACAGTCTTCAAGAAGGAAATCTTAAAGGCACAGGAGCAGGCGGTCCCCACGTGCTGTAAGAAGAGCTGGCGGGGAAGGCGACCGGCCTGGCTGAACAGGAAGATTTTGCTGGGACTCAGGGAAAAGAGGAGAGTTTATCACCTCTGGAAGAAGGGGCAGGCAACTCACGAAGAGTACAAGGATCTTGTTAGGTCAAGCAGGGACAAAATTAGAAAGGCAAAAGCCCAGCTAGAGCTCAGTCTGGCCACAGTCATAAAGGATAATAAAAAATGCTTCTACAAATATATTAACAACAAAAAGAGAGGCAAGGAGAATCTCCATCCCCTACTGGATATGGCGGGGAACATTGTCTCCAAGGACGAGGACAAGGCTGAGGTACTTAATGCCTTCTTTGCCTCAGTCTTTAATAGCCAGTCCAGGTATCCACAGGATATTCAGCCCCCTGAGCTGGAAGATGGGGATGGAGAGCACAATGTACTCCTCATAATCCAGGAGGAAGCAGTCAAGGACATGCTAAACCACCTGGACACCCACAAGTCTATGGGGCCTGATGAGATCCACCCGAGAGTACTGAGAGAGCTGGCGGAGGAGCTTGCCAAGCCACTCTCCATCATTGATCAGCAGTCCTGGTTAACAGGGGAGGTCCCAGAAGACTGGAGGCTTGCCAATGTGATGCCCATCTACAAGAAAGGCCGGAAGGAGGATCCTGGGAACTACAGGCCTGTCAGCCTGACCTCTGTACCAGGGAAGATTATGGAGCGGTTGGTCTTGAGAGTGCTCACAGGGCATGTACAGGACAACCAAGGGCTCAGGCCCAGCCAGCATGGGTTCATGAAAGGCAGGTCCTGCTTGACCAACCTGATCTCCTTCTATGACCAGGTGACCCGCCTACTGGATGAGGGAAAGACTGTGGACGTTGTCTACCTGGACTTTAGTAAAGTCTTTGACAGCGTCTCCCACAGCATTCTCCTGGAGAAACTGGCGGCTCGTGGCTTAGACGGGTTTACTCTTCGCTGGGTGAGGAACTGGCTGGATGGCCGAGCCCAGAGAGTTGTGGTGAACGGCGTTAAATCCGGCTGGCGGCCGGTCACAAGCGGTGTTCCCCAGGGCTCGGTTCTGGGGCCGGTCTTATTCAATATCTTTATTGATGATCTGGATGAGGGAATTGAGTGCTCCCTCAGTAAGTTTGCAGATGACACCAAGTTGGGTGGGAGTGTTGATCTGCTGGAGGGTAGGAGGGCTCTGCAGAGGGATCTGGACAGTCTGGATCGATGGGCAGAGGCCAACTGTATGAGGTTTAATAAGGCCAAGTGCAGGGTCCTGCACTTTGGCCACAACAACCCCATGCAACGCTACAGGCTTGGGGAGGAGTGGCTAGAGAGCAGCCCGGCGGAAAGGGACCTGGGGGTGCTGGTTGACAGCCGGCTGAACATGAGCCGGCAGTGTGCCCAGGCGGCCAAGAAGGCCAACAGCGTCCTGGCCTGTATCAGGAATAGTGTGGCCAGCAGGAGTAGGGAAGTGATTGTGCCCCTGTACTCGGCACTGGTGAGGCCGCACCTTGAATCTTGCATTCAGTTTTGGGCCCCTCACTACAAGAAGGATGTTGAGGTGCTGGAGCGTGTCCAGAGAAGGGCAACGAAGCTGGTGAGGGGTCTTGGAGCACAAGTCTTATGAGGAGTGGCTGAGGGAACTGGGGTTGTTTAGTCTGGAGAAGAGGAGGCTGAGAGGAGACCTTATCGCTCTCTACAACTACCTGAAAGGGGGTTGTGGCGACGAGGGTGTTGGTCTCTTCTCCCAAGTAACTAGTGATAGGACAAGAGGAAATGGCCTCAAGTTGCATCAGGGGAGGTTTAGATTGGATATTAGGAAAAATTTCTTCACTGAGAGGGTGGTCAGGCATTGGAACAGGCTGCCCAGGGAGGTGGTGGAGTCGCCATCTCTGGAAGTGTTCAAAAAACGTGTGGATGTGGCACTTCAGGACATGGTTTAGGGGACATGGTGGCGCTGGATTAATGGTTGGACTTGATGATCTTAAAGGTCCTTTCCAACCTAGTGATTCTGTGATTCTGCGATGTGCATATTCATAAAAAGGCTCAACCTCCCTACTATATGCCTAAAAGCACATCAGTTAAAACATTTTTCTGAGTAGAAAGAATCAGAGACCATGAGAATTCAAGAGCACTGTTTCCCTTAGTTCTTATACAAGACAAAGGAAGACTCTAGGTAACTTGAAAAAACAACTAAGAAAAATCAAGCCTAATATTAGGTTTCTATACATTGTCCCACGTGCGTATCCTCAAAAGCCTTATTTTGGAAGTCTACAAATCAAAAGTATGATGGAAGGCATCTAACTAGGTAACCTCTGTTTCCTTTAAGGCTTTGTTTCTATTTAAATCGTCACAGAATAAAGTCTTTAATGAGAGACAAAGCCAAGCTAATACAAGATTAAATTATTAGTAGACTGTATTCATCTAGTTTCATAATATAGTACAGGGATAAAAACTGAACTCAACAGGTAGATGTTTAAAATACCTTAGTTGAGACAGCCTACCATTTTTCCTCTTTGGCTGATGTTATTAACCTAGTGTTTTTCCATCTCTCTTCCCCAGCTGTAGAGCACGGCTCATCGTAAGTATCTAACCTACTCCAGAAAAGTACCTAAGGACTGTCAGAAAATCCAAGGGCTTGCTCTTGTACATGGCCTGGTACAGAACTAGAAATTGCTGCTGCCATCTTAAAAATGACAATCAGAGCAAACTAAGTTTGGAAACCTGCATACTGGTGTATCCACACTATTAGCAGACTTCCGCACTTTTCTTGCTCCTTCTGTTTAATGTCTTTTTAAACCTCTCCAGCTATAAAGTTTCTCAGGTGGAGAGTAATTGCCTGTATTGTTCTCTCTGGAGGATTCAATTAACTTCTTTTAAAATTAAGTTTGTTTATTTTTCCTCTCCTCCTCCCCCCTTTTTTTTTTTCTTTTTGAAGCTGGGAAAGGTTAATAAAACACAATAAACCTCCACATAAAAGGAAATGAAATTTCACAAGAATTTCAATATGCAAGCTTCCTAGGTTTCATTTCCGTGCACAAAGTTTATCTGAGTCAGCACTCTTGATTCATAACGCTTGCAGGTTTCTTAGGGTTTATTTTGTTTTAAATAAGAGGACTAAATTTCTGTCACTGTTTTGAACTTCCCAAGCAGAATGCCTAATTTTGATTTTGAAGATAACCATATAAGAGATTCAGCATGACTGTATTCCCTACATACACTCAGGAAAGCTATTTTAATGGCGATGTTGCCCTGCCCCAACTAGCCTGTACCCTGCTTTTCCTAACAAACCCCAGGTGGTTTGATTCAAGATTAGATCAAGGTAATCCAGGAAAAGCAGGAACTTTTTGCCATAACAAATTCCAGAAACTCTAGAAATTACACAACCCCAGCAGGGAACCCCATTTTCCTTGAAGCTACAGCGTAACAATTTTTGCTCAAAGCACATAGGCCAGGAAAAAAATGCAAAATTATTTCTGAAGCTTCATGTGATTTCTGATCACAGAAACTTTATCATCTATCAAAACCACCAAAGGAAGAATCCTCCCTCTTACTTACAGAAGCCCTTAAAACTCCATTAACAAAAAAAACCAAACAAACCACAACACAGAATAGGCAGAAAGTTTATTATTCAGCTATCAATGGAGCCTACCAAGTATCTAGAAACAACTACCAGCTGAAAAGACTAGAGTCTTTCAGTCTGATGAAATTTCAGCTAACATGTCATCCCTGGAACACGTTCAACTCCTCAAGCCAGCAACTAATAAGAGCCAAAAACACCGAAAGGTCGAAGCTTCATTTCTCTTATCCCTGGCTCTGAGCAAATGGTGACACCAGGAAGAAAAAAAGAAAAACAATTCTACATACTCCTACTTTTTAGTCCTACAGTTCTCTTCCTTTCTTGGTAAGGACTCTGAAGCCTGTATCAAGACACAAGCAGGAACAGAGTGAAACTAGCCCAGATCTTAGCAGTTGGTCACCTGCCCATGAAATTCTGAATTCTAATACTGAAACCTAAAGTCTTCTGCTGTAGTTTGACAAAGAACCAAGCAACAGCACAAACAAATGATGGTGCCTAAATACTTAGATACCATATCACATCAAATTTAGCCTTTGCTGTACCAAGTCTGTATTCAAATCAAGAGTTGGACTCTGTAGGATCAGATGATGTTGACATCAAGAAGGCTTGCTTTCAGCGTTTTTGTTTGTTTTGGTCCTGTTTCTTTTAAAGAAAGGTTTTATCAAATATTTCAAAACATTTCTATTTTTCTCCCACAACACCTGTAGCTCTAATCTGGGGGCATAAAGATGATCTGATGCTATGGTGGCTAGTTTCAGACACACACACACAAAATACTGTGCTGCTGTTGTTAATCCAATATTCCTTTACTTCTTTTTTATTCACACAGCATATCAAACACTACCACTTGGTTCTGGACAATAGGCCTCCAATGCAAATTTAGCTTTTAAATTCTATTTAACCGCCCATAAAAATGCTATCGCTAACTAGTCCACAGTCTTCACCAGGATCTTCCCCATAACATCACCTGAAAAAGTCCTATAGAACACAAGGAGATTAAAATAAAACTTTGCCAGATTTCCTAAGAAAGAGGAAGAATAGGAACACCACCAAAGTATCAAAGTCTAATGTAAGTTCATAGAACACATCAGGTAAGTTCATGCAGGGTTTGGAGGTAGTTTTTTTTAATTTATTTAGAAGACAGCTTTACTTAGGACATTTCTGGGTTATTACATAAGAACTCATGGTTTTGTTTGTAAGTTCTAAAATAATAGCAGATTAAACTCCTTCGGTTAAATTCACCCAACTTGTAATACAAATAAGCTAATTTTTTAAAAGTCACACAATCACAGTTGGCAGCAGTTCAGAATAACGTTGAGTACTTGACTCAAAAGGATGCACTTTTCTCCCCTTCTCCCAAAAAAAAAACCAACCACAAAGCAAAATTGTTTTGCTTGCATCATCTACAGATGGCACAATCCTCTCAGATTTAGATGTTGAGTTTAAATAGTAGCACTAAATGTATGTTTGCAACACATTTAAGGAATCAATCCATTGCTGTATTTGACATGTTAAAGTCAGCACTGCATCTGGAGTATTTTGTATTTCTGTTTCACAAGAACAGATTCCAGTTATTGTGCAGAGCTATGTGACTTATGGTTCATCCATAACTTCTGATTGTGCAAAAAGGATGACTGATTAACCAAAAAAGCATGAAACTGTCTGTTAAAGTGAAAATGCTGCACAGGCCTCAACTCCATTCAGATTATTCTGATAAGAACTGTGGTAACGAAGCACGTTCTGAGCATGGATAACACCCTTAGTAGCTTGCTATCAGCAAGCCTGGTTCAGAGATCATAAAAGCCTAATAGTGGGAGGAACCCACTATTAGAGTGGGAGGATCCAGTTATTTTAGTTCCACGTCAACTACAAGATGTCTTCTTCAGAAGTCCAATATCAACCCCTTTGTACCACTAAAGCCACCTGAAGGGCTTCTGGCAAACAGGAATGTTCAAGACTAAGACAGAATTATTGATATCAACTAAGCCACTGACTCCTGACCACAACCAGTCAGACCTTACCAGTAATGCCAACATCACATCTAGTCAAGTGCTACACGACACAAAAAAATGTGCCTTTGCCTCCTTCCTCTGCCCATGACCTTGCCATGTGAAAACATATTTTAACACTTTTGTTCTTTGAACTTTTCTGCTGAATTTAAGTTTACAAACTGGAATTAAAAAAAGAGAAAACTATAAGGAATAGTTGGGGGGAAAAAAAAAGGGGGGGAAAGCCTTGTTACATGTCTACTTTTTTAAATTTAGTGCTTGCCCAAATACCTACAGCAACTTAATCCCACACTACTTTATTCTAATGAAAAATTCTTCCTTCTTCTCTTTGTTGTTTATCATGCTGTTTTGCAATTTGAGTGCACACTGCAGAACAGAGGTATTAAAATGGAATGCTTCTTTGTGAGAAAATTTTAAAAGTATTTCAGGTAACTGTACAAACTATTTCCAGCAATTTACCTTACACAGTCTTTCCTTGCTGGGAGTGGCTCTTACAAACATCAACAGAACAAATTCAATGAACATCAATATACAAAGCTTAACTGGGGAAAAAATACCTGCCAGCCTTTAGATAATGCTGAAATACACAGGATCATTACAGTTAAGAAATACAGATACAAGAGAGAAAATGGGAAAAAAAGAACACATAAGAAGAATGTTGACTGGTGAAGGCAAGGAGCTAGGAAAGCAAACATCGCAGTAGCACAGGAAGTACATGCACCGAAGGACCGGGTCAGAGAACTGCTACCTAAAAAAAGCCAATTACACTGAATGTCCATGCAAAAACAAACAAATAACCCCACCACCCCAAAATCCCTGAATATGACAGCAGCCTATCTGTCTGCCTCAGAAAAACAAGTTTATCCAACTGGGACTCACATATGATTCAAAGGAAAAAAAGTCAGTATTTTTATGCAACAAATTGAACTATTACACCATCCCCTTTGGTATATGATCAGATTACTGGCATTTTATTACAAAACAGAACTCTGAATTTGTCAGCTTTCTTTCTTACAGAGAATCATCAACTGAAGAATCTTACTTCCCAAAAATACCCTGAAGATTTATGGAAGTTACTGGAACCTTACACTGGGTAATTGAGCTTCTGTCTAAACCTCCTCACCACAAACACAGGAATCCGTCCAGAATCTGTACACAGCAGAAGGCCACATACCTGCAAGGAACTCTTCACAGGTGCATCTATGTATTTTAACAGATTCTCTTTAACTGCCAGCTTTGTATGGGTACAAGCACGTGTTCATACAGAGCAGCTTGCAGGATGAGGGATTAGCAACGTGAAGCTAACTTCTAAACATAGTGTAATATAACTGGAACTAGGCAATTGAATAGATCTGCTCAGCCTTTACCTTCTTTCACTGCAAGACTGGCAGAAAAGACAACCCTGAAGTTTTGATCAATCCTGCCATGACCAAAAAACTTACTTTAAAAAAAGTTAAATATTGCACCTTACAATTTACAGGGCAGTCCATATTCTTGTGCTTGTTGATTTGAAATTGCAATACAAAGCTAGAGTACACGAAAAATGTATTTTTACAGTTACTAATAAGAGGGTTTTTTTTAACAAAGAGGTGGTGACCTCAAAACATAAAATTAGCTCAATCGTATCTCAATTTTCACATCATATGAACACTTAATATACAAGCACTAGATTTCCAAAACACAATTATACGTGTTAAATTGTAACATAATATGAAGATAGCCATCATTGATAAGCATCTGAGTGTCCCTGCATAAACTCACCTTGACCTTTGAAAGTTAGATATGCAGCTGACTTTACACAGCTTTTTCAGCTAAATGGGCATCCAAGACTGTTCTATTCTGTATGGATACACAACTGAATTACCTTCCTAGTAGTCAATACTGGATTTCTCCTTTACAGTTCATCTGGTAGGGCAACTAAGAAAAAGTTAACATACACTTTGTGAGATAAGCATTATTTAGAAAACAATAGATAACTTTTTTCTTTTTCCCCCAAGATGGGTGGTTGATCTTTCTAAAACATACAACTAGGCATAATTTTAATATTTTTTCTCATATACTGTTTCTAGGTACTCACACTGAAAGACTTAAAAGTACTATCAGAGATGAATAAGGGTTCTTTTTTCTCCAATATAACTCAGACATGGGTACCTTTGGATCTTAGCAGGCCTGCAGAATTACAGGAATGCAACAATTTGACTTGCATATGTTACATTTATTGACAAACAAATTACTTTGTAACATATTGCAAAACTGTAATTGATTGCTTAAAACAATTACTGTCTCACTTAAGAGTCAGCATATATTCTTTACCTCAAAATCTTAATATGGTTCTACAGATGTCTCCGATTACAAAGCAAGGACAAAGCCGAGGAAAGCTGCCTGCTGGTAAGCTGCGGTGTGGTGGTCTTCAAACCCTAATAAAGTTATCAATATAGAAACTCTGGCTGTCAGATTTGAGAAACTAGAAATCTGTACTCTGCAGTACTTGCCATTCAGTATCTTCACTAAGTGCTCAAACATACAGCTTTAATTTTAACGCAGAATTATTTAGTTTAGTCCTGTAAGTCTTAAAAAATCTACTGAAGAAATCTGTGGGCAGTTAATACAATGAAGGTGATTTAGTTATGCCTAAACACACTGTTCAGTAAAAACACAGACAAATCGTAACACCAGTCATAGAAATTGACTGCTGCTTTCTTCAAAAACTGAGGGACCAGAACAACAAGATAAAAACTGCAGTTAACTGTCAGGGATGTTGGTAAACCCAGACTACCTGCTCACAGCATGTGTGATTCTAGCTGGAAGTTTCTACTAGGAAGTATATATTCCATTAAAAACTTCACTTTCCATTGCTTTATTCTCAATTGTAAAGTCTGGGAACTACTTTTGGAAAACATCTTTAGAAAGCATAGCTAAGTGGTAAGTAGAGCAGCCAACTAGTCAACTTGGTCGAGAGATGCTACTTTAGATTTATTATGTGTGGTTTGAATTAGACATTTTCTAAATGCTGTAAATAAGTCCTCATATATAGCTCATGAATTATTTCATAGGTATATTTAATTGTTGTAAATATTCTTTACAATTATATATGAAAGAATAGAAAGCAATGTACTACAAAGGAGTTTCATTATGAGTCCTCTAGAGAAGTCCCAACTATTTCAGGTGGCTCTCCATGAACACTTTTTCAAAAAACATAGATTTAAATCCAGGTATTCTCTGTATTTTGGAAGTATATTAAAAACTACTATCTAAAAATTGTGCATTTATATGGAGAAAGTAAAACCGTATCTTGAAATGATGCAAAGATGAACCACGGTCCAGTCGTTTGCAGTAGATTAGTCATCTTCAGCTCTAGATCCCTAGAAGATATTTAGGTAAAGAATCCCCATGGAAATTAGAAGGAGCTACTCATCAAAACACAAAGGAAAAATCTAACTCTTGAGACAACAGGTCTTCAGCAAAATTATTTTAATACTACTACTACGGCTTGCTAATTTATAATATTAGTACTAGTATATTTATCTATAATACTAGAACACACCATCAAACCCATGATTTTCAAGGACTGCCATCACACAAGAACTTACTCTTACAGATCCACAGTATTTAGACTTCAACTGTCAAAAATGTGGTCACCACAAATATCCTGTGGGCACATACAACCACAAGATAGAGTGGGGAAGGGAGATTGACAACTCTTGTGAAAGAAATATACAGCAAGTCTAGGTTTCAGGCAATTAATAATATGATTATTTCAAAATTCCAGACACATTTTACACATACAATGCTTGTGAAAAGTTGACTTTACAGAGAAAAGGAAAGATGACCATTGAAATTACATCAGCACTAATTAATTCAATTACCTTAGAAACAACACATGAAAAAGGAAAACGTGCTAGCCAACATATGTAAGTTTAATACATTTAATAAGAGAAAACCAAGACAAGCATCCACTATGTCATTTAATTTTTTATACATTTTGACTGATTGCAATAAACGGAATGTTGTAAAAATGTACCTTTTTAAAGAAAAATAAAAGAAAAAACACAAACACCTTTCTTTCTGGGGAAGACAGAGGATACCCCTCTTCACTCCTCCCCACACAAAAGTATTTAATGTCTATGCGTTTTGAATTCTGGCCAAGACATTAGCCCTCTGACACTCTGATAGGCAGACAAATTCCAGTTTCAAATGCATAAAAGCATTTAAGAGCATTAATTACAAACTAATATCTCCTACACAAATGGTGCATGGTCTATCAAGACCTTGACAACCTCTACCCCGTGCACACACACACACAGAGCTATATCGGGAAATTCGTTCTAGACAGGTGGATTAACCAAACATCTACATGCACAGTTCAAAACTACAGAATTTTTGTTTTATTGTATGAAGGATTGGCAAATACAGTTATAAATACTGCAATCTGCAATTAAAATATCAAGACATACCAATATAATAACAATGCCACCCAATATAACAGATTCCACTGAATATTATTATTTTTTAATTTTAGAAAATGTACTCTTAAAAAGATGGTAACTGATTTTACCACATATCATATAGAAATTTTAGCACCTCACAGTAAGCTTTTATGTGCACAAGTAACGTATCATTAGATATCAGACTGGTCCAAATTTCTAATTGTCTACCACACCACCCAATTTCATGCTATGCAAGTAAAAACAAAACCAACTTACTGTGTAGGGGGCATTTCAAGTTCAGCAGCTATATTAAATACAATAGCAGAGAGCATTCAAGGTTTCTAGCAGAGAACAGGAGCAAAAGAAATCTTTGGATTGTTTTTATAGTTAACAAAAAAAAAATCTGATTCTTCAATTCCATGCAGGTTAACCACTGAGACACTCCCACCTGAAATGTGTACTGCAAGCAAGTCTTTCTGTTTATGATTTATTCTAGCCTGTTACTAAGGTCAGCATAAACAAATGTTCGTAGCTGGTAACTCTCCATGATGATTTTCTCCCCATTCCTCAAGCCATTGCTGACATTTTCCTTAACTTTTTTATTTTTGTTATTATTCTACAAAACGTAACTCTTATATTCCTATTTTCCCTGGTGTTATCTTGCTAAAAACTAAATTATAATCTATGATTACACTACAAAGATAGACCAGAAAAGGCTACTCAACATCATCATTTAGAATTATTTAATTGCTAGATGTACATTCCTTCCTGAATTCAAATCTACCCTAATTGCATGATTAGAGGTATTAAGGAAAGGGCATGGAGACTTTCTACCAAGCAGCTAACAGCAGCAAGAGACAGAACAGGCACTGCAGGCCATTGGCTTATTTTGAGATACCAATTCTTATTTTACTGTATTTATGTAATTATTCCACTGAACCAGGGTATAAAGGAAACTTATCAAGAAAACACAGCTACTCTGAAAAGGATCTTATCTGGAATGAAAGACAGTGGGATATTATAGAGGAAACACTAGAACTGAAAGAATTAAGTGTGGTTTGTGAAGCAGCAAGTGCAAAGAGCAGCCCGCTCAGCTAAAATGAAGTTTGAGTCTAATACACTGGAGAAACTGTTCAGAAACAGTTCATCTGTATGAAACATGACCCCTGTAAAGCTGCCAAAATCAGTGAGAGCATACAAGCACTAAAAAGTCACGCAAGCTAAAATGGCTCAAGCTGCTTTGACTTACATGCACGCCTAAGCATAGATGACTGCACATCCTAAATTATAAGTTAACAAAAAGAATGCAGCCTTTTTATTTACCTGTGCTTCTATATACAATCAGTACACCCCCTCATTACCCACAAGCAAATACACCTCCCCACTCCTGTACTTGGAAATCTGAATACAGCTGACATGCAAGGCTCCTCCTTCCATATCTCATGCCCTCAAACAGGGCTGTGAGCATTTTAAAACAGAAAAAATTCAGTAATCAATTCACTGGTATGTTAAAAAGTATACTCTATGAAAACATCACCTAGTCATACTCATCGAGGGAAGTTACTGGTGACTTGAGCAAGAAGGCAAAAGAAGGAAAGAAAGGGTGTCTAACACAGTGTGGAATAACACTGCGCAGTCTAACACTCTCCAGAGTCATCAGTACCTAAATACACAGGCTGATTTAGGAAAAGAGGTTGACTTCAAATATTTTGTTAAAATACATAGCTATTACCTTAAATATATACTGCCATAGAAGCTCTAAACAAAAAGCACACCTTAGAACTGAGGGTGGGTGGGAAAACGTAGCAGAGAACAGACTGTTCAGACTGTTTCTTGCTTTAATGAGTACCAAACTATCACATCCGGAATGTCAGTTATTGTATTAACAAGAATTATTTACTAAATAATACTCTCTAATTATCTATGGAAGTCTTTTTCCCTATCATGACACCCACACTCCACAGAAAGGCAAAGTTCACAGAAAATACTGTCTTCTAAAAGCAAAAACCATATTTCTTTCAAAATAAAGCAGCAGCTAAATCAGAACAAAAGATGTCCACAGGAAATATTATCCACAAAGTTGTCTGCTAATCCGAGGCAAACAGAAATGAAGGGACAAAAAACCGTCCATGTACGGTTTCCTTTTCCTGATGCCCTGACAACATTCCCTCGTTCAATTGGTCGTGTGCCCTTTTCAAGCCGTAAGGGATAGCATTCCTCCTTCACTTCGCACCAGGGCGGACCGTAAGCGCCGAAGGGGCAGGGAGTAAAGAGGACGGAGGCAGCAGGAATAATCGTTATTTTACGCGGTAAAGGGAAACCCGTTACCCGCAGCCGCACAACCCACCCCTTGCATTCCATGTCCGAGATCCCCCGGAGGACACGGGTGGCCGGGACACGGCTCCCTCCGGGAGCGATGGCTGTCTTGTGACGGCAAGGGCTGTGCTATCACCAACACACGAACCGGGGCGCTCCCCGCACCGCATTGCCCCGCTTTCCTCTGCCCACAAAACCATAGCTGCGAAAACGGCACCCACGAAACCCACGCCTGGTGAGGTATCAATAAAAATTAAAAGACGAATAGTAAAAAAAGGCCAGCCCGAGGAAAGCAAGCAGGGGCGCCCGCCCCAGCGCGCAGCAGCCGGCGCCGGACGCGCACGGGGGTCGCATCCCCCGGGCGCCCACTTCCCGGCTCCGCGCCCCCCTCCCCCTCCCCCTCCCGCCACCCACACCAGCGTCGACCTCTCACTGAGGGAGGTGAGGAAGAGCAGGGCGCCGAGCTCCGTGCCGGGCACCTGGCGCCTGTCAGCGGGCCCGGGCAGCGGGACACGCCCGGCCGCCGGTACCGGGGCAGAAGCAGCGCGGGGTAGAGGCACCCCTGCCCCCCTCGCGGGTGCGCGCCGCGCGCCGTTGGCCTGGGGTGAACCGTCGCCCCTCCCAGTGAAGGTGCTCCCCCTCCATTCCCGTCCCCTCTCGTCACCCCGGGGCAGTTACCTCATATCTGCGCGGGCCTGGGGCCCCTACTCACACCCATGGCGACGGCGGGGGGGATGGAGGAGCCGGAGCGGCGTCCGCCACCGCCTCCGCCAGACGCACCATCCCCTCCCGCTGCCTCCTCAGCCACCGTCTGGCGGGCGGCAGGGGGAGGAGCCCTGGCTCGCGCGCCCCCTCACAGCCGCCGTACTGACGCGCGGCCGCGGCCTCCTTCCCATCCCCGTCCCCCCCGCCCCGCGCGACTGGCAGCGGAGCGCCGCCAATCAGAAGCCGGGAGCGCCGCAGGGACCCGGCCTCCTCCGACCAATCCGGGCTTTGCCAGGCCAGCTCTCGCTCCAAGGGGGTCAGCGCGCAGGGAGCGGGGCCGAGGGGGAGGGGGCGTCCGGGTTCCCTCCTCATCTCCAGCGGGATGCGCCTGTGGGCGCGGATGGCCCTTTTATTTTACATAAGGGTGATGCAAGCCGGTGTCTCTTCTTTCTACCCACCCCCACCCCACCCCAGCCGTGCCCCGGCTGCTGGCCCCGCTCTCAGGAGGTCACGCAGGGCAGCAGCCCGTCGCCGCATCCCGGATACTGTAATTCGCCGGGCGGCGCTGCGCAGCCTGCTGGGCCGGGTAGTCCTCGCGCGCCGCTGGGAGGTGCCTGCTCCCGCCTCCTCCCTTGTAGCGAGCGACAGCCGCCCTAGCTAATCCTGTCTCCGTTTTTATGCTAAGCGGCGGCCGCCGTGTCCAATCATAAGCTCACATGGGTCTTCTCTGGACGACGGGGCTGGGAGTGGGGTGTGGGGGCGGTGCTCGCGCTCGCTGGAGGGCGTCGAGGTGGGAGCGCGGCGGAAGTAACGGTTTGTCATGGCAACCACCGGTGCGTCTTCTCGGTTCCTGGGGGCTCTTTCTGCCGGGGGCCCTGGGGCAAAGGAGGCTGGATGCCTTGCGTGGGCTTGGAGCCTCTTAGTTTTGCGTCATCTCCGCGCAGGGTTCCTCCACGCCTGGGCACGGGTGTCACGGCGCGGAGGCAGGGGCGGGCGCTGGCGAGGCGTTGGTCTCTCCCTCCTCGCTGAGCCTCTCTCCGGTATGGTAAAGCACTCGGGATAATTGGAGTGGCGTGGCCGGTGGCAGCAAGGGCCGGAGGAGCGGGGCGCTGCGAAGCGGGCGTAGCTTGGCAGCTGCCCTCAGGGGAACATGAGCGTGCTGGGACCGCAGCGCGCCGAGAGCGTGGCGAAGCGGCCCGCCGCCGCCGAGCTCGGGGCTCCCTGCGGGGTTGTGCCGGGCCCCGGCTGCCGCGCTGCTCTGCCTTTCTGAAAGGAGAGGTGTCTCGGGGCGGTCTCTTCAGCCTCGGGTGTCCCTTGAGGAGTTAGTGCTGGCTGCCAGAAGCAATGTAATGGCTGTGTGGTTTTCTGCCTTTCTGCTTTGTGCTTTTCTTTTTCCTGTAACTTGAAGAGACCTTTTTTTTTTTAATCTCTCCAACAGGTTCTTGTTTGTCGAGGACAACATGTGCCAAGTTGGTGAGAGGAGACCAAAAACCCAAGTTATGATTTTTAGTTAAGTTATATGTAAGACTTGTTGTATTCCTGCACTGGTTATATTGCCCTTTCCACTGCCTTTGTCTAAGCTAGTCAAATCGTGTGCCTTCCAGCCTGGGTGGCAAACCACCCATCTACTGCATTGGACCACCAATCGGTAAATCCCATATATCATTTATTGCCTTTTGCTGTGCATCCTTAGTCCCTAATATTTGCTATATTATGGTCAACAATACTAATGTAACCTGTTGCAGGTAACACCATATCTTGCTTATCTGTGGATCTGTTTTAGAACTTATGTATTGGAAGGACCCATAGGCCCTGTGTTGCTTGCAAACAATTGCTTTTCTGCTTAAAAAGTTACGTAAAGCTTTAATTACTTGTTTGCTCTATAGATACTGCATGTATTACAGTTTGGTTGCTGTGTCTTTTTTCAGCTATGTGTCTTTTTTCAGCTTTTTTCAACTATGAAGGCCTTGTATTTTCAGCAGAATTCACCTGGAGAGGAAATGACATTTGTCTTCCAGGAAAGAGTGAGTTCCAGTCATAATAGCACTATTAATCATTCAGTGGAAGAAGAGAGTGTGGCTGAATGCCACAGGAGAATTGAAACAGCTAACTCTTCTGTAGGCTTAAAAAAGAACTGCTGTAATCCTTGCACATACAGGCAGGTAAATTAAAGTAGGGGAGATGTATTTTTACCATCATCATGCAGCACTTGGCAAGAACGGTGCTAGATTTCTCTCTGCAGTTTTGGTGTCCATATTTTAAAAACAAGTTTTGCAGGCGTAACAAATGAACCCTGGCTTCATATGGATTCACATCTCCTGGTTGGATTTTCTGGTCACTGAAAAAGCAGAAATATAGCTTGAGAAATTTATCATGTTTGGAGCGTTCCTACTGTTATGTTCTTTCCTTTTGTAAGTTCTTTGCCCTTAGTGAGAATTGAAATCACAGTGCAGCCTTTTTCTCAGAGGCATTGATGTCTCCTTTGTCTAGCTACCTGTTTTCTTACAACTTAAAGGAACAAGATGACAACTATTTTTCTAACAAATTTATCTGAAACTATTGTGCTAAAGAGTCTTTGTCAGTTTGGTGCAAACATTAATTGGATAAATGCATACACATGCGCTTGTGGTATAAGGCTAAAATAGGATGTCAGTGAAGGTATATCAATGCAGTATGGGTGTCTGAACAGTAGAAAAATGTTTACATGGTTTTGAGGATGTGAACCTGTATTCTCAAACCTCTTACAGGTACAAAATAGATTACTATAGATACCTTTGTATACCTGTGTAATATAGATACCTAAATATACCTATGTATGTTACCTGTGTAATATAGATACCTAAATATACCTATGAGCCATATATCAAAATGAAGCAATATAGTACTGGTGAGAATCTTGCTCAAGCAGCTGCAAAGCCCCAGTAGTGAACCACATCTAATGAACTGCCTGAAGAGAAGGATGTGATGAGATGGGTGATTTTGATACAACCAAGATGCATATTATGCAGCAGTCTTAGATCTACTTAAACTGATTGTGAAATTGTGCTTTTGCCAGAAAGGTTCGTTCACCTTTCAGTGGCACTTTGTTCTCTTCCTTGTAATGGTTTTAGGAGACATGCAGCTATAAGGTGAGATGGATCAGTTTACTTATCCAGCTGAAAACCAGCAATTTGTTACAAGTTAGTTCACATCATTGTGATGGCTACATGATTGCTAGCTCCAACACGAAGGAGGGGATGGGAATATGTAGGTGCTGGCAACAGGTCAGTCAGACAGCTACAGTACAGTCTTAGGTAAGCTAAAGCAGATCTTGAAACTGCACTCCTATGCATAGACTTTGTCTGCCTACTTGCCTATTTAAATCTCTTCAGACAGGAGCTGATTCTGCAGGTGTCTGTGTAATGACCAGCACTATGGAATCCTCATCTTAAATAGAAATAAATATGAAAAAAGTGAGGAAAAGGAAAGCTAGTTGGCTAAAGAGACCTTAATAGAACAGAAGGTGGGTAACAAAAAGTCAGTAGCTAGGATGAAGAATTTCCCCAGCAAACCTTCCTTATATGGTGCTTGGTCAATTCCTAATAGTGACATATTTAAATTAAGAAGGCAGGAACCAGTTAACAGCAGAAACATTTCAATGTTTCTTTTTGTTCTTAAGCCTTTTGTTCTTTTATAAAGGAAAAAAAACTTTATTATGTGCATTGTAGCAGTACTTAGGTTCATTGAACTATGCATACGAAAAGGATAGTTCCAAAAGACAATATAATCTTAAATTTCCATAAATCATGTAAGTCCCTTAGATTCTAATCTTTTTTTTTTTTAATCAGAGATGCAGTATTTGTATAGTTCAGCAGTTTAATGGCTTTACTGTTTTGTGGAACAAAGAGTGAGAACCCACTTTGGCTTGTTTGAGGAGCAGGAGGTCAGCCTGACTGGCAAAATGCCTTGCAATTTTAAAGGAACAGCACGTGTTTAACTCAGCTGGGGTGAGAAAAAGTTCAGCTCAGTATTCCTTGGACTGTTCATGTTGCTAAGCCTAGGAGAAAAGCAACAGCTGTTTCTTGGTAAGAGTTTAAAAAAAAATCAAAAAAGCTTAAACACTTAAGAATATATCTTTAACTTCAGAAATAGAAACAAAGCACTCTCATGACTTTCTGGTAAATGTTTTACTTTCAATTCCAACAGGCATCTACACTGCAGACTAGAGTATAACATGGAAGTACATGATTTTACCTCCAGTACCTGAGGTAGCTCTTCAACAGCTGTGTGGCGTCAGCAGTCCAGAACTTGGCTAATTAAAATACTTTAAAGTCACAGTACTCAACTACTTAAAATAATTTCAAATATCAATCCCAAAGCCAAAAGTTGAAATAGTAAGGAGAGGATTCATTAGTAGAACACTTTTGTATGTGAGGTAGCCATCATTTGTGGGACTTGGCCACCAATTCTTATCAGCTCTGTTTCTTTGACATCATCTGGACACATTGAATATTTACCTGAGTAAGTTTGTCAGTACAGTATGTCAGACATTCATGTCAAAATTCTCTTCAAAATTCTCCATCACTCTTGCAATGTAGTTCTAATATTAAAGATCTGCTTCCTTCTATTTGTTATACAGATACCAGAGGGGTAATTACATACTAAAATTGTTGCAGATAAGGGTATGATATTTAACTTGTGGAAAAAAAACCCAACAGAATAATAATGTTGGTGTCTGAGGTTTAGTAAGGTCTAGTGGTCAGTTTGTAATAGTAATACACATATACTCAAAATGGTGTTGTAAATCCATTGTGGTATCAGTTCCCTTTTCATTGAAAAAAAAAAAAAAATCTTGTTCCGACTACAAAACAATTTAAAACAAAGACTCTGTGGAAAAGTGACAGCCAGCTGAACATGAGCCAGCAGTGTGCCCAGGTGGCCAAGAAGGCCAGCGGTGTTCTGGCCTGTATCAGAAGTAGTGTGGCCAGCAGGAGTACGGAATTGGTCATGCTCCTGTACTCAGCACTGGTGAGGCTGCACCTTGAATACTGTGTTCAGTTTTGGGCCCGTCACTACAAGGACACAGAGGTGCTTGAGCATGTCCAAAGAAGGGCAGTGAAGCTGGTGAGGGGTCTGGAGCACAAGTCTTACGAGGAGTGGCTGAGGGAGCTGGGGTTGTTCAGTCTGCAGAAGAGGAGCCTGAGGGGGAGACCTTATCGCTCTCTACAACTACCTGAAAGGGGGTTGTGGCAACATGGATGTTGGTCTCTTCTCCCAAGTAACTAGTGATAGGACAAGAGGAAATGGCCTCAAGTTGTGCCAGAGGAGGTTTGGATTGGATATTAGGAAGAATTTCTTCACTGGGAGAGTGGTCAAGCATTGGAACAGGCTGCCTAGGGAGGTGGTGGAGTCACCATCACTGGAAGTATTCAAAAAATGTGTGGATGTGGCGCTTTGGGACATGGTTTAGTGGGCATGGTGGTGTTGGGTTAATGGTTGGACTTGATGATCTCAAAGATCCTTTCCAACCTTAATGATTCTGTGATTCTGTGAAAGTGCTTTCAAGAGCTTGAGAAGATCCTACTAGCACATTCAAGTTGCATTGTATAATGTAACGTCTGTAAATTTGTCCTAGGAAAACCTTCCTCCTACAAGAGACAATGATGTGAAAGTACAAGTTAGAGCTTGTGCACTGAGCTGGATAGATACAAAGGTATTTGCTTATTTTCTTTTAATAAAAGCTAGAGGTGTTTACAGTTTCTGTTGAAGATCTAAGCCAGGGCCCTAGCTGGTAATTGGCACAATGCCATTTATTATATCTGAGGATATATGGCTTTACTGCTGAGAAGGAGGGCACAGGATTGATGTGGTATTCTTGCATATCTCGCTAAATAAAAAGCACCTGTAATTTGGTTCTTAATTTATGGAGAAAGACCAGTTTTCATTTGTGAGTTCTCTTACAGTAAAATCCCTTTTATCACCCTCTGCATACTGACTTCTAAGTCACAGTTTGGCTTACCTGTTAATAACTCTCTAGTTTTATTTTTTTATATCCTTCTAAATTTAAATACAGAAAATGAGTGCAAAGTTTTTAATATTAAATTAGGAATGTGTGTACTTTTTTTTTCCCCTCAGATAACATTTTGGTAATGGCCTAACTTCCCTGCTGTGAATATCAAACACTGTAAGATGATAATAAACAGGCAAATTTTGAGCCTTAATAAGGATGTTATAACCATTATTTTCATTTAGCTTCTGTCAGAAATGAAACTGGAGAAGGAGCTTCTACCTGTTGGTCGAGAAATTTCTGGAGTTGTACTGGAAGGTAAGTTAGCATAATTGTCTTGTGAGGGTATGGAGCAAGTATTAAGGTCTGGTAATCCAGAACAAGTAAATACTGTTTGTGTGGTACACCTTTAATATAGGAACTATTTGCTTTCTTAATGAGGCTTCCCCTAAGTCAGTAATGACAGTGAAATAAAAGTTTAAAAAGGAGCTGACCTGTAATTCCTGCATATCTGTTTGGAGTTTAAAAAAAAAAAATGCAAGGCAGCTTTCTAAATAAAATATACTGAGATGTTAAGATATTACCTGCACATGCTATAACAACCTCTACTGTATTTGTGAAAATCGTTTGTTGGAATAGTGAAGACAAAATAACATTTAGGAATTTCGGCAGTGTTTCACTGGCATATCCACCTTTGATGCGTAGTTTAAAGCCTAAGTCTTTCAAACACATATACATGTGTGTACTTGCATGTAACTGTGGATGTGGTGCCAAATCATAGTGAATTAAACATTTGGTTTTGGTATGTGCACATTTAGTAGGAAAAAAAAAATTCTACTATATCTTTAGTTTTGTGAGCTAGTGAACAACAGTGCTTTCAAATGCATGTTCAATTTCAGCTATAAACATTTATCTTCTTACCTGCTTCCCTCCTTTTCATATATCTTTCATGAGTTGGAAGAAAGGTGACCTTTTTTCAGCCAGATGATGAAGTAGTGGGTAAGTTAATGCATGTTTGCCTTATCAACTAAAACAATAAGTAATCTTTTTGTAATGAATGGCTGAAGTTACAATCATTGGTAAAGCTACAATTAGACATATATTTTCAAAGATTCAGCTAGTGTCACATGAATAAACTCTTACAAATGAGAATTCTATTCTAAAAGTGTTCTCTTAGGGAAGTTTTTTGGTTATAAGAATGGAAGCTCAGGTCCTCAGCTAATGTAACCTGTCATAGTCCTACTGCATTCACTGAATTTCTAAGAATATACACGTGGGTCCAATTAACCACATGAAGTGAGTGTTCTAAAGGCAACCATCTGAATATGTACACAATTTTTTGTATTTATACCACCACCTTGATGTAATTAATATGTATCTCTTTATTTCTGTGGATGATCTGAAGTCTAGGCTTATATTTCCTGCCTCCTGGAGGATGACAGAAAAATACACTTTTAAGTCTAGTGATGAATCTCTTCTTGAAGCATACTGAAAACTGTTCAGTTTCTTCTAAGTCACGCCAATTCCTGTTTCAGTAAAGAAATCAGGAGTGGTCCTAACTTAAAAATGCAAGTAGATTTGCCAGTTCAGTTGGATTTTCTGAGTTGCCAAAAGCAGTGCGCATACTCCAGTGTTTTGCTAAATATAAGGCTACATTTAAAAAGAAACACTGATTCAAGCTGCTCATTTTCCTGAATCTTCATTTTTTGACTGCACTTTAGAGTTCTTGAAAGTGGACTTGTTTTCCCCTCTAACTTAACCACAGGGAGTCCATGCTTCATCATAGAATAATTTGGGTTGGAAGGGACTTTTTAAGGTCATCTAGTCCAACCCCTCTGCAATGAGCAGGGACATCTTCAACTAGACCAGGTTGCTCAGAGCCCTGTCCTTGAATGTTTCCAGGAATGGGGCATCTACCCCCTCTCTGGGCAACCTGTGCCTGTGTTTCACCACCCTCATTGGGTAAAATTTCTTCCTTAGATCTAGTCAAAATCTGCCCTCTTTTAGTTTAAAAACATCAGCCCTTGTTCTATCGCAACAGGCCCTGCTAAAAAGTCTGTCCCCATCTTTATAGGGAATTGATCATGCCCTGTACTCGGCACTGGTGAGGCCACACCTTGAATACTGTGTTCAGTTTTGGGCCCCTCACTACAAGAAGGATGCTGAGGTGCTGAAGCGTGTCCAAAGAAGGGCAATGAAGCTGGTGAGGGGTCTGGAGCACAAGTCTTACGAGGAGTGGCTGAGGGAACTGGGGTTGTTCAGTCTGCAGAAGAGGAGCCTGAGGGGAGACCTTATCGCTCTCTACAACTACCTGAAAGGGGGTTGTGGCAACATGGATGTTGGTGTCTTCTCCCAAGTAACTAGTGATAGGACAAGAGGAAATGGCCTCAAGTTGTGCCAGAGGAGGTTTGGATTGGATATTAGGAAGAATTTCTTCACTGGGAGAGTGGTCAAGCATTGGAACAGGCTGCCCAGGGAGGTGGTGGAGTCACCATCTCTGGAAGTATTCAAAAAATGTGTAGACATGTACTTTGGGATATGGTTTAGGGGACATTGTGGTGTTGGGTTAATGGTTGGACTTGATGACTTGAAGGTTCTTTCCAACCTTAGTGATTCTGTGATTCTTATAAGCCCCCTTTAAGTAATTGCAGGCTGCAATAAGGTCTTCCCAGAGCCTTCTCTTCTCCAGGCTGAACAACCCCAACTCTCTCTATGATCCTGCTATAATGTTATAGTCAGAGAAACCCATCAGAAAGGCAGGTGTTAATCACTGTATTTTGTTTGTTTGTTGTTAAAAAACGCACTCCCAGGTTAAAAATCACATGGAAGGTCTTTGTGGCTTTTCCTGGTAAAACTTTTGCATCATTAGCTAAAATCCAATGGAATAAGATGTGCGATTATTATTATTTATTCACCACAAAAGGTGTAATCCTTACAGTTAGGAATTAATATTCCATTTTATGGGGTACAGAAGTGACTTTGTTTAATAAAGCAGAACAGTTATGGCCAGGCATTTTCTGGTCTTGTATATGAATTAACTTTGAACTATGAATAGTATCATTATTGTGAACAGTATTGCTCATTTGGTTAAATATCTTACTGACATATGCTGCATCTGTTGAATATCTTAAAATATTATTTGTGTTTCAATCACCTTCTGTTGTAGATGAAGGAATACAGTTTCAGTAAGTCGTTAGGGAGGAAAAAAAACCCTCAGAAAATATGTCAGTAGACCTGAGAGATCTAAGTGACATTGTAAGTGGCTGTGGGAGAGTTGGGCTTTTTGTTAATTAGGACTCAATTCCATTCATGTTAATTCAAATATAGAGTAAGTAGTTTGAATCGGACAAGCTGCTTCAGTGTAAATCTGACATTAAGGGAATGGAAACTGTACTTGGGTCATGAAAGAAGCAGATTCATTTTGTCTGAGATTTTGTTCTCTGCGTTTTTTATTCTTGAATAATGAATGTTTGCAAATGCAGGCACAGAGAAGTCAGAATTACATGTATGGAAAGAGGAAGATGAAGAAAATAGCATTAAATATTTTAGCCCTAAAAGAAAGAAAACCCACTTCTTTAAGTATTGAAATCTCATAGCATTCTATTTGATACAGCTGTTCATCTTTATACATCCAATATAGATGCTATAAAGACAAAAGATAGGAGTGAAATATTTCTATTGTGGTAAATCTTTCCTAACAAGCACACTTTCCAGTTACTGTTGCTGTGAGTTTATACATAGTTAATGAATGAGCAGATTTAAAAGAAAATGAGCTATTGCTAAATGATCTGGTTACCTGTGTGTTTAATAACATCAAACTGTCCCAAAACCTATAATTGTCAGAAAAATATTTTGAGTTGAATTTTAGAATAAAGCCTGTCCTTCTATTGAAGAATTATAGTCCTGGTATCTACTCCTTGCTGAGTTTAACAGTAATAATAAGCTAATATGGTCCTTATTTATGACTTTACTCTTTTTCATGTAAGAATAGTACTGCGCTCACTGAAGTACTTGGGGTGTTAAATCATTATTCCATTCCTAAAATCATACAAAGAATTGTTTTTCACTTTTTAAGTTTTTCTCATCCTGCTTTCAATCTTCCAGAGGAGAAGATTTCTTTGTCTATTTAATGTATTCTTTTATGCATAATCATTTTTTTGGTTAAGAAAAATACAGTTAGACCAGTCAAAAATGTTTTGTTTTGAGATACATTCCTGACTTCCTTTTAAAGTTACAGTCCATTTTATTTGTTGTTCTCAGAATCTTTTAGCAATCAATTATGCCATGTTCCTCATTAAATTAAGTGCAGGGAAAAATATTCTGAGAGCTAAATTAGCCACAAATACTTAGAGACATGAACCTAAATATAAATGTAAATGCTTAGGTTTACTGGTGGTTAGCCACTCTCAGTTCTTCCATATGCCCCGTTGCTGAATACATAAATAATCAATGAATGAAAGCCCTACACTACATGGAGTAATTCTGACAAGTAAGGTGAAGAACCTCATTTTGTACTTGTGTCAAATGCTTGATGTGTATAGCATACATAAAAGTCCATACTTCATGTTGGAGCCTCTGTAAGCCTTATGAGGTATACTAAGGGGCACTGTTCTTTAAGATGCCATATGTCTTTCCCTCAGTATAAGGGTCATGTTTTTGTGAATGGTTTTAGAGTCCCTGAAAGGTTGTCTTGAGTGTCAGGAGATAATGTGACTTGTTCCTGAACTTTTGCATCTGTCAAGAAAAGGAATGTCTTCATCTATTATTCATTCTGTGTTTTGCTTTTCCTATAGTAAGGTGTTAGAATGCAAACTGGTTTAGGTGCCAAGGCTATTTTAGTTTACTATAGGGAAATTTTGCTTAACTTTTGAAATACGATATTGTATTAATCATCAAAATCTGAATGATGCTTTAGGATAGAAGAGAGATTTCTTAGGGACATTCTTTCATACATGTTTATATTTTGTATGCTAAATTAAAGGATTAGAGGATTGCTTCAGTTATGAAAAGACAGAATTGATAGTGATGTTGTAAGAAAGTGTTTTCTGTTCTGAGATTCTTGCCCTTCTTCCCTCATTTCCTAATTGCACAATAGTTGCTGTAGACAGCTACTTTAGACTTATTATCGTTATTCCATAGATAAACCGTTGAGAGATCTGCAGATGTGTACAAGCACTGTAGGATCACCATTTTTTAATGGGAATTGTGAAAGACTGGAAATAGCAGCCAAATTTGCTGAGGGTTTTAAGCCAAAGCCCTTGCTTTGGTCTAAATGGAGTATAAGATTTGGATGGGAGGGGGAAGAAAATATTGTTTTACTGAGCATAGAGGGTAGAAGACTGATCAGATGCCAGAACCTATTTACTGTATAGGAATCTCCTCCTTTGGCCAGCGGAGGAAAAAAGCACTGTTATGACCAGAATGGATTTCTTTTTTTTTCTTCTGCCTGTTCTGTGTTTGCTTTCTCTGTCTTCCATGGTGTGGTTCTTTTTCCTTCAGTTCCTCTTCTTTATTCCAGCTTTCTAAAACTTAAACTTAACACATTCTTGCTTGTGTTTCCTCTGCTTCTTTCTGTCCCTTTTTTTGCTGCCTTTGCTAACAATACACATACAGGCATCAGGATGGAAGAGTAGGGGTAGCTGTAGCATGGCTTGGTCTCTGCCCACCTGCAATATGAGAGCTTGATTTTCTTCTTCATTAGCCATGGCCCAGAGTACAAACAGGAGCACTCATCGGAGTGAGAGCAGTGTGAAATGAGTTCAGACATGACCTAACAAAAATTAAACATGCCAGTAGCAAAAAGCACTCAGTAGTGTCCCTGCTGTTTCTCTCCCCAACCCCAAAATGGTGCTTGGAATACCTCTGGAACCGTCTTGTGCACTGTGCCCGTGGAGATTACAGGCTGTTACCTTGCCTAAGTTTTCTTAACCTGTCATAAACCTGCCATGAGGGCAACTGAATCACAGACTAAGTGGGACTAACAATTTCATTAGGAGCTTGTTTTAGTTATAATGTATGCTTGTTTGAAATTAAAGGTCTATGTCCATTTTCTTTCAGGAATTTTGCCCCTGGATTCTGAAGAATCTGGTCTTTGTGAAGTCATTCTAGTTCATGAGCATTATTTGGGTATGTAGTTCATGTATTTTGCTAATATTTATATCTATTATACCTTTAGACTTCATTTTAGCTTTTCTAATAGGGAGCTAATTAACCTGGACCATTGGGCAAACATGTTCTGTATAGCAAAATTCAGGTGTTCTGTCTAGTCTACCTGTTCATAGAAGCTTTGAGTACTATGTACTCTCAAGGGTTTTTTCTTTTGCCGTTATCATTTAATGGGTTAATGTTTTGTCTAAACCACACAAGCTGATTCTGCTGATTCTTTGTTTCTTTTTTTTTTCCCTTCTAACTTCCCTTTTTGTTGCTTCATTGTCTTTCTACTTTTTCCTCACCTCATCTGCCACAAAATTAAATGAACAGAAATTTGCTTTTTTCCTCACTTTGACTCAATTCAGGAATGTGACTTGTGGCTGGAATAACAGATGGGATAAAATTAGCAGACTAGAAGCTGGAGAAAGGAATTTTCAGGGAATGAGGATCAGGGAAAACCCGGTATTGAAACATTCTTTTAAATTACTGTGAGTTTCCAGTTTCCCCTTTCTGAATGTAGAGTGCTTTAATGTGTAGAATACTAAATTTGTGAATATATGTTCTTCTCTCAACAGTTTGTTGTGTTACTTTGAGCAAGCTACTCTTTTGCTCAAATTAGTTTCTGTGACTGTCCATGAATTCAACCTGTGTAGTTATGAGGTGACTCCTTTAAATTTGTTTATACCAAAACCAAACCCCTACTTTTATTGCATAAAATACGGTAAAATATCCTTTCCATGTTTTTTAATATATATGAGAGGTAAAGAAGTATTATTTATGTTGGCTTGTTTGAGGATGAAATCTTCCTGGCTAGCTATGGCAGTTTTTGCAAAATAAGTCATGGTCTCATGGAGGTGACAAAATAAGGTTTATTCTTTCTAACACTTAAAAGTACAAATCAAGCAAAATGAAATCTAGAGGTCTGTGCTGCCTTATCACTATTTACATTAGTTATAGGCAGAAAATATTTCTGACTTTGTGCTAAGTAGTATGAACTGGCACACAAAGCGATGATGCTGGTGAAGATCCCTAGAATTCTTTTCCAGCACGCAGATAAATGATCCCAGGTGATCACATTGCTTATGTTGTTTGATGGTTTCCCTGATTCAGGCTACACTGTCAATACTTACGCTTAAACGGACAGACCAAACTTTTTCAGTCTTTTTCCTTTCTAATGTGCCTCAAGGGGATTGCGCTTACTTAGCTCAGTTCTATGCTAGACTCTCAGCTGGACTATGATAATTTTTCTAGCTTAGTATCAAGATCTCTGCTAAATAATGTAAATGGCTTACATTAAAAATGGTGTTTGAACTCATAGTTTCTAGTTAACAGAGCACTTCATTAATGTTATCTCCTCAGACTTTTAAGCATGTGGATAGAATGGGAAAACTCTTAAGAGTCTTGTAGGTAGAGACAACAGAAAACAGAGATGACAAAGAATGTTATCTTGACCTTTATATCTCTTAAAATGTGTTATAACCTCCAGAAGCTGTCTATACCTATAGATGGAGAAAGAGAATTAGGAACTCAAGGGTTGGAACTCACATTGTATGTTCTCTGTGTCAGAATTACCTTTGTGAAAATGAGAAGAGACCTCCTCAGATCATTTCTGTCTGGAGTTTATGGTAGGAAGTGGGTGTCTCTTTCTTTTTTTCTGTTTAAATACTGTATTTGTATTTGAACTTGCTCACAAGAGTGCTGCAGAAGCAAACTGATTATTCATAGAATAACAGTTGCCTTTTCCAATTGGACTCCCTGTAGCTGACCTAACACTGCCATGAACCACAACATTGGAATATTGCCTTTGTGAAATAGATCATAATTACACCTGTAGATGATTTGACTTGTATAATTTTTTTCATGTTTTAGAAATTGATGAAATCTAAAAAATAATCCTGAGGGAAATGTCAGGGACTTGCTGCTTTTTTTTCCCATCTGTTTCTGTTTGTTTGTTTGTTTGTTTCCCCAAAATTAGTTCGTAAACCAGAAAAAGTTTGTTGGGTTGAAGCAGCTGGGACTGTTCGTGATGGTGTCCAAGCATACACAGCTTTACACTACCTTTCCCAAGTCTCTCCTGGAAAAACTGTCCTTGTAATGGATGGAGCAAGTGTAAGTTACAACTGTGCAATAATAACAATTTCGGAACAGAAAGATTGCCTCCACCATAAATAACTGTCTTATCACCGGAACAGCTGGATTTCTTACAACACACAAAACTTATCAAGCCTTGTATTTTACTTCTGGCAGTGCCCTTGATGGATTAATAGGAAAAGCCCTCCCACATAAGATACTGAGCCAAGAATAGTCCTTTACATGTCATCTGGGTAGTGAAGAGGTAGTTCTTTTCTGGTGTTTTACATTGACATAGTTTTACCCTAAGCCCTCAGGTATAACTGGAGGAAAGTGCCTTTTATTCCTTTCCCACCACTGCTTTTTAACTTCTCTTAGATATAAATAATTTCATTTGCATTACTGCAATCTTTATTGCTAATGAAGATGTGGAGCTTGCCACAGCCAAGATTCATAAATGTGGCTGGGGCTTTTTCCTTGGTAACACTTCTTCCTTCAACAAGGAACCAAGCCCAAAGCTACAAGTTGCAATTGCAGTTATGGTACTTGTGTTACTTAAAGTCGAATCTGAGCTATTTTGTTGAGGAGAAGAACTAGTTAACTCCTAAAAGTTTGTTCAGAGCTTCCCAGTCAATGAAAATATTTTTTTGGCCTCACTTGGAAGAGAAGCAGATCTGTGAATATTCAAATTCGTGGTTCAGATGTGTTCTGTTGAAGGAGTAAGTTCATTTCTGGGTACTCTCCTGACATCTCCTGAATGCCCTTTGCAATATAATCTTTCTTAGGCTGCTTCGAATTGTTGCTGTAAATAAATTCATCTACCTTTTTTCTTCTGCAGCCATTCGGCACAATAGCTATTCAGTTAGCACAACATAGAGGAGCTAGAGTAATCTCTACTGCATACAGTCTTGAAGATAAGCAGTACCTGGAGAGGCTTAGACCTCCTGTGGGTAAGTTATATTTGTCAGTGATAAAGTTTATGCTAAAGAATGTCTTGAATTTTTTTTTTTTTTAAGTCTAGGGACTTATTTCAGTAGCTGAAAACTGAAATACAAATTTATAAGTAGTCTAATTAAATAGTTTTAAAATCTATTCTGTGGTTCATAGGTATTTAATTTATATTTTTAGGTGTATTTAATGGCATTTTTATTCTTCATTTAAGTTGTGATTACTGTCTTTCAGTATTTTCCATCTCACACAATAACGCTTGAGTGCTGGCTTTTGGCCTAACTACTCAGAAAGTCTTTTCATTTTATAAAATTGTTGCTTGTGAACAAGAAGAAAGCATTACTAAATCACCAGTATCACAGTATGTAATCTAGGTACCTGAGCCAGGGTTCAGATGTAATCATATACTTGAGATACAGTATTCATCAGATTCAAATTACTTCTAATAGTATTTTATCAAGCTGTGTGGCAGCTCACCTTCAAGTACTCTCATAACTGTAGTTGGATGCTCAAATTGGATGCTCAAATGCTCTACATTTTCCTATTTTCCAAATGAGCATTAGACATAATACTTGCATTCATCTCTAACTTCTTCCATTTCTTCTCTTTGATACTTAAGTTTTTGGGGGTTTTTCCCTCAAAGGAACAGTGATATTTGGACCATGGGAAAAGACTCTATGTAAAAGCTACTAGTATCTTTCCTGATTAAACTTTTTCTTATTCCAGTGCTGCAGAGTGGAGGAAAGTAGAATATTTCTTTATTCGGACAGTTCTAAAATGGCATTGCGAAGTCTAGTTTGATTGCAGTCCATGAACTCTGCTGTACCGTGAACAAAAGGTTAAAATTAGTCTCTGATACTTCCTCCTCAAAATGAGGAGACTGCCCCAGTATAATCACCAAGTTTATTTTTCAGTGTATGATTTTTTTTTTGGTCATTCAAAGAAGTGTAAGTAAGAGTAGCTGTGCCCCTTGTACAAGTATCTTCATGGGGAAAGCATTTTGTAGTCAGTTATCATGTTGACATTACAGTCGCATCAATCAAAATATATATGGGTTAAGATGAGATCTGATTAAAAAGATAATGTCAAGGTTAACTGTCCCTGACTCTGACTCCTTTCTGTTTTGTTGTTTTGCATAGTAATATTGTTAGCAATCTTGACTTTCCAAATGGAGAATCAGAGCAGTTTTCAAATCTCCTCTCTTGTTCTTACTGACTTAGTAAAATCAGGCATTGCTGATATGCAGGTGCACATAGTATTGTCCTTGTGTTCTCCCTGCTGGCTCAAGAAGAGCAAGCTAGCTGAGGGATGAAATAAGCCAGAGAGCTGCTCTTTAGACACAGAGAGAACAGAGTTCTTGTCAATTTTAATTCCTTTTGGGCTGCCGAGAACACAACTGGCAGTGGAAGCACAGAGACAACACAGTGTGCATGTGCATTCTGGGTCTGCACGTTCACACACATCTGCAGTCTTGGGGAGTGATTCACTTCCAGCCTAGCAAGTGAGCATTTAAGTAGCCCTTCCAGTAGTGGCTTTGGAGTGCTGATAATGCAGCAGGAAGTGGAGTGCTGTGCAGAGGTTATTACACAAGAGCAGGGAGAAAGACATTTGTGCTGTCTGACCTTAATGATCATCAACGGGTAACTGCAAAGTTTTGTGTTGGGAACGTAACCATTTCTTCTAAGACGTGGCAGACTTACATCTCTCTCTGGATTTTTATATTACTTCTATTTTTTAGCAACTTCATAAAAAAGCTGTTTTTTCCTTAGAAGTCTGTTTTTACTGTAATAGTAGACAATGCAGAAATCTGAACATAAAGCATTTTTGTGAATGCTGCTGATACATAGAGGTTTGTTATGCCAGCTGTTACAGGGCAAAAGAGTAAATACAAAAGACCTAAAACTTTGCTTTGTGATATTTTATTGGTATATTTTGTTAGTGATAGAACTTTATTAGCTACGAAAGGACTTTGCAATTTACTTATTATCATAGCCCTGTCAGGACATATGAATATAGCTTTCGGTTGCTTGGCGCATTTACTTCTTGCTGGCATTTTTAAATTATATGAATGTTAATATAAAATAAATGCTCTAAGTAACCTAAGCATGACTAGCTATATCTAAGATGGCTTCTAATGTCTGTGGGTGCAGGCTTTTTCAGTTTTGTGCTTGTTTAGTGGGTTTTTTTAGTTTTTAGCAAGAGTCTATCACTTGTCAATGAGCAGCAGTTTGTGTATCAGTGTGTAGCATAACTAGCTGCTTCAAAAAATGGCTGCAATAACCACCTCTTGCGGTTAAAAGGCCATTGTTTATATTGCTCATGTATGTGCTTATTTTACAACAATAGGAGTTTAGCAGTTTTGCAAATGTTTATGGAACATAAACATTGGGGAGGGAGGGAATTTTAATTGCAACTTTGCTTCAGATAAAGAGATATAACCTGGGTACAGCATTAAAAAGAGAAACAGTTTGAGTGTGAAAGCAAAAAGCCCCTGTTTTAGCATTTTTAGGTTTTTTTAATAAGTATGATTCCAGTGCCTGAAGTAGAAGTTCCTGTTAATGTTTAAGAATTCATATTTAGACCAACAGGATGGGGTCTTTGCATGTCTTCAGTAATCCCTGGAGTAAATATAATAATAGTACGAAGGAGAGGATTATAATGGATTTTGACATTTTAATGCCCATGTTTCAGACTAGAGACAGAACATTACATAAATAATGTGATGAGTTTCTGTTAGAGAACAGAATAAAAAAATATATATACACGTATATATTTCTTCTGTTCCCTAGGTTACCCTCTTCTTTTCTTGGTTTGGTTTGTTGTTTGTTTTCTTTCTTTAAAACCAAAATTTAGCTTTCAGTGGATATGTTTCTGGTAAGAACTCATCGGTGATTTCATGGCTGTCTTAAGCATGTTCAATAAACCAAGTAGCAGATCTTTCATGTGACAGTTTTTAAACTCCGTAGCTGAACTTACTGTGTGAGAGTAAACTCTGGTAGCAAGTTGTGGAAGTACTGGTATTTCTACTTCTCCCCAATAGTGAAAGAAGAGAGAAACTGAAGTCTTTCTGCCAGACAGCATAATGTTATATTAGAAGTTGTGCAAGTCACAGAAGAAGAAACTGAACCAATTTACAAGTGTTTTGTGGGAAATTTTGCATAAATGACAAAGGATTATATAAAATTATATTATAATTTGTTGCTCAGCCTTTTCCACAGTGGAGCTAAATTGTTACAGCATTTTGCCAGGAAAGAAATTGAACAGCATTTTGATGAGTACTGTTTGAACTATTGTACTGAGTTAAGTAACAAAACTGGAAATTTTTGCTAAACAGAAATCAGAAAATAGTCAAACTGACTAAACTATTGCCTTTCTTTTTGGTAGACAGGCTTTGAGTCTATTAAATAAGCATTATTCTCAAAAAGTGAAACTATTTGCAGAAACTTTATACCATGCCAAATTGCTGTGTTAAGAAAAAACTTTAAACTTCTTGATCTAAGAAACTAGGAAGAAAATGATATTATGAGGCTGTATTTGCAGATGGGGAATGTGACTGTCATTATTAATGTGACATCTTTATTAATATGTTCTCTTTAGCCAGACTTCAGTGAAAAAATTGAATGATTGACCTAGGATTTTGAATATAACTTATGATTTGATTGGAAGGAAAAAAAAACAAACCGCAAAGCATTAACTGAGTGTTTGTTAATATTCTTCTTAATGACCAGTTTCTTGCAATTT
Organism: Phaethon aethereus; assembly: GCF_964289735.1. Taxonomy (NCBI): domain Eukaryota; kingdom Metazoa; phylum Chordata; class Aves; order Phaethontiformes; family Phaethontidae; genus Phaethon; species Phaethon aethereus. Next base: position 128,096 of record NW_028113775.1, on the reverse strand, counting down.
TTCTTCTCTCCTTCCTTCCCACCCCATGATCAAATTCAAGAAGGTATACGGCAGCCCCTAGTGGGTAAGTACACATTGCAAATTTGAGTTTAATCGATTATGCTTTGGAAATGTGCCTCCAAATTTATTTGACATTATTTCAATTATCATTTTGCTGAGAAGTCTTTGGCCTGTTTAGTTTCTAAATGTTTGTTCTACCTCATAATTACGAAGCAAACCAAAAAACCTTAGCTGCTACTTCTCTGCCCCAGTTATTCCTGATGCAGTGGTTTATCTTTATAATCATCTATAGATATGGTATCACAGACAGATGAGAAGAAAATGTCTTAGTGAATTCCAGCTCAGAAATATTTCAAGAGGAGATGTAAATACTTCCATCTAAATATTTATTTAATGACCCAGGGAGCCATTTACAGGTTAAAAACATCACACAGAAAGTAGTATATTAGTAAGTTTTTCCATGCTGTGAGATAAGTAACAATGCAACTAAGCATTACTTTAAAGAAAAGATGGCTATAATAAGATTAAAAAACTTGCTGGAATCATAAGAAAAGTCAAGTCAGTGCCTTGTAAGTGAGTGTATTTACTGTGTTTTTACATGTTTACCTCTGTCTTGCACTGGGAGACAGGGCTCCATGCCAGGGAGAATAGGTTGTTTCCCACTATCATGTAGAAGCAAAAGAAGGGACTGGCAGGAAGTGGTGGGTTTTATGTGGAAGGGAACAAATAAGGGAAGAAAGCTATGCTTGGAAAACTCTCCCAAAGCATTACTGCTCTGGTTATTTGATAGATAATTTGAAAGTTGGGAGAGGTGAAATAAGGTGCCTCCTTATCTTTTGGCCACTCTTTTGCTTCAATAACATGGCTAGAACTTGGTATTTTTGAAGGCACTTTTGGAAAAGAAAAATAGCAGAATGAACTCACAGAAGAATTTCTAATTCTTATAGTAGCATACTTTATTGTTTTTGGCCTAAATAGACTTGTGAGTTTTACTCCTGCATTAAACTAATGCATACTTTTCATGTTGATCTTGCGCTGTATTGGAAAATGAAAAAACTAGTGGCTAGGTTTTTTGACTTAGATGCAAACTTCCTTGTAATACTTTCAGAAACTAGAAATTTTCTGCTCTGCTCTCAATCTAAACTCTACATTTTTATCGTAATTGACCAAATGTACTGCTCTCTCTAGCTCGAGTAATAGATGTGTCAAATGGAAAGATAGATGTGGCAGAAAGCTGCTTGGAGGAAACGGGTGGCCTAGGAGTGGATATTGTTCTAGATGCTGGAGGTATGTAACTGATGAAAATCTGGTCTTCAGGGCACCATTAGTGGGCTGGTTTTTGGGTTTTCATATTATTTCCAAGTAATATAGGTGGAGGCTGCATCACTTCAAACGATTACCTTTAATTGCTTATTGCCATACAATTTTATGTATTTTTACTCAGTAGATATCCTTAAGCAAGATCTCTTTAAGATCTCTTCATATCACCCTCTAGTGGAAGCATCTAATACTGTTAGTCATCTGCTAAATTTGTCTGAAATCTTCCTCTGTTTAAAACTGAAAAGAAAAAAATGTGTTTAGAGAGTACAGCTGTGACGTCATTGTTTGTGCTACCTTATTTTAATACAAATATGATGGCATAATCACCAGTACTGTCAACCTGTATTCTAAACCAACCGTAATAGTTGAAAGCCAGAAGTTACTATTTTTAGCTGAAATAATTGAAGAATATTAGAGTTCCACTGAAATCTGTTAAAAGAAATATATATTGAATCTCCTAAATCTTCTACTTTCTCAGATAGTCTCATGTGACTAACAGGATAATTTAATTGTAGTGCTGTTCCAGAAAGCCGTCTTTCATTGTGTGTATTCAAATGTATATGTTGCAACTCATTTGTATCTGAAGGCATAGGACTGTAAAGAATCCCAAGATATGTGGTTTTCAGTACAAGAGGAGATACTTTTCATTCTGAACAGAATTTTCTTCTGAGCTCAAATTAATTTGTTCTCCCCTCCACCCCCTCAGTGAAATTATATAATGCTGAAGATGAATCAACTTCAACATCACAGTTGCTGCCTCACAAGCATGATATCATTACTCTTCTTGGTGTCGGGGGACACTGGATAACAACAGAAAAAAATCTTCAGGTAAAGATACTGTGTCAGTAAGTTAGTTTGTACCACAGTGTGGTTTTGTGTGTTTGTGTGTGTGTATGTGTCTGTGAGCTTCTGTCATGGCTGAATGGCTCCCCACTGTTAAATTAGCATCAGTTTTCACTTAAGAAAACTTTCACATCCAGAAAATGGGAAGTATATAGCATTAAAAATAAATATTTTTGTTTTCCTTTAGGACAATTTTGGGGCTGGCTTCTCTAAAGTGATAGTATGTTATTTTAATTGCTTGGCTATACTGACAAATTTTAAAGGACCTATTTTGTCTGGCTTAGGGTATTAAACTGTTTGAGGAGAGAGAAAAACATCATTTAAAACCGTAAATTTTATAATTTTGCTAAGTTTTAAGAATGGGCAAGGGCGGGGGGGTTTGTCTGGTTTGGGTTTTTAACCATCAGTATAAAATAACCATCTAACCTATTTTTTTTTAAATGAGAAAATATAACTAAATATAATTTTTCTTTATTTTGTTTAAGCTGGATCCTCCAGATAGCCATTTGTTGTTTCTTAAAGGAGCCACAGTCTCCTTTCTGAATGATGAAATATGGAATTTGTCCAATAAACAGCAAGGGAAGTATCTCTATATCCTTTTGATAGTTGCTTTGAATACTGACTGCTAATAGGAGTGGATGGAAACAAAACCGAGAAACCAAGTAACAGATTTCCTTCTACTCAGTCCTATAACCACAGGCTTAAAGGTCAGCACAACTAAGCATAGAGTGTAACTAAAATATAACATACACGCATGTTCTAAGCTAGTCTCTGCATGCCCTCTAAATATATGTCTCTACCTGCATCATTAAAAGCAGTGCTGAAATTGAAAACACACATTCTAGAGAAACTGCAATATTTTGGCTCAAAATTGAACCAATTAATTGAAGATTTGATTCTATAAGGTTTTATATTATGTATATGACACTTTGGAAAATTTTTTTCTTCTTTTGGGCAGTAGGTGCATCATCTGTAAATCTTAATGCATCAGTTTAAACATAAAAGTTAAAATATTTTGGCTTCATAACCTTTTCCTTATTTGCAATGATACGTACATAAAATTTATTGAGCAAAAATGTGGATGTGGGAAGAGGAAAGTCTCCTTCATTTGCATTACCTACATTTGGTCTTAAGCAGCTGGGCTCTGAGCTTTCTAACAGCATGACAGTTTTCAGTGGATCACTTCAAGTAATGGAAGGTTTGTCTGTTTACGGCTTTAAGGACCCTCCCTGTTCTGTACTGCACTGCAGATTATGAGATCTGCTGAATCACTTTTGCAGTTTAGCAGAACGGCAGAGGCAGGTGAAGATTAAGTCATTGTATTTGTGAAACAACTAACTAGACTGCAAGGAAGTCCTCCCCTCCTCCACTGAACTGCAAAGTAGATTAGGCAAGGTCAGGCACACTAAGGACATACTTATGGGATGCAGGTTATCATGAATCGTTTTATAGTTTGGTATTTTTGTTGAATGCTTACTGAGTAGTGATCCACATACAAAAAGTAAGCTGCTAAACAATGAGATTCTGTATCTTTAATAACAGCAGCATGTTTTATCACAACAGGCTTTAAAGTTGAAAGGAAAAATCTGCTTGGTTTTGTTTTTATCTGTACATCTTGTGAAATTCTTGAGCATATGGCATTAATATCATCTGAAGAAATTGCAAGGCGATTACTTTTTAAAATGGCTTGAGCTTCAAATATTAACCCGATTGCTCTTAAAATGAAGGAACATTATTTTTTGAGTTTCATATAAAGACTAAATACAGCCTCATCTGTTGTGTTGTCATGAATGTTAGTCGTTAACTCCAAGATCCCTTACAGATGCACAGTGGTGCTCCAAAAATTTACAGACTCTATGTTCCCAGTTTTATTTTGATTTTTACCTCAGATGTAAATAGTAGGGATAGTTAACTGGTACCAAAGTCTGTCATCTTCATGCTGCACAAAAAATGCAGTTGCCATTCCGATTGATTAATGTTGTACGAGTGCAGGCTACATTTATCAATCTTAACCATTTTGCTTTATTTTTCAAAATTCTATTTTCCATATTTCATTTCTGCATACTATTTCAGGAAAGGAGGTTTCTGATATACAAAAAAGTGAGTAAATCTGATCTAAAGATTGTAATTAAGGTAAATTTTTATTTTTGCCGCAATCCTGCTGGTTTGTACAGGGCTCTTGCCAGCAAACATGATTATAGAAAGATTTATCTCTAGATATGTTGTTACCTTGACAGTCCTCGTTGGTACCCATCTTAGAAGATATAATGGAGAAATTATCAAGTAGCATTTTCAGGTAAGAGATGTGATTTTTTTTTTTTTTTTTTTTAATTCAGCGTTAGAAGTAGAAAATTCTTGCCAGCACTGTACTGCAAATTTATACTGGGATGCTCAGAAAAAGATGCCTCACATAGTTTATATGGAGCAGTTTATGGTCTATTTCTGTCTGTAATATAGCAGGCTAAGCACAAGGAAATTTGTATGCTGTATATCAAAATTTAAGAGAGGCAGCAGATTCTTTTCTTGGTGGCAGAAGAGCATATATCTGGCTGCTCGGTAGTGTGGCTGATTGAGAAATGGTGTCGGCTCTAAAAGTCGTTAGGTTTGTCTAATACTCCTCTGAGAAGAGTGACAGCTTCACTAGATGTGAAGACTCCCATAATGAGGTGGGAATGGAATATCCTTTCTCTTAATGCAGGATAACAGTATTACTGTTGAGCAAAAGCCTCACCACCACCACCTTTTTCCCCGTGTAAGAAGGATATCTTTTAATTAACTTCTGTTTCCTGTTTGCTTTAGGGCTCTTCCCTTCTTCTGTGAACCCAAGCAAAGCTATAAAACTTTTATTTTGTTTAAAGAGTAAAGTTTACATAGTGAAAGTAAAGTCTACAGCAGTAGTTCTGCAATATTTCTGTTGGTCTGAGCATGCTCACCAGACATTTCTGACATACTGTTCCATTTTAGGCCTCAGCTGGATGAACCGATCCCATTGTATGAAGCCAAAGTTTCTATGGAAATAGTTCAGAAGAAGCAAGCAAGAAAAAGACAAGTCATCCAGTTCTGACACACAATTTCCTGCTTTCTAAGCCTGTGGAAGATGAAGAAATGTAATGTATTCGAGAAGTAAATCAGTGTACACTTTCAAATAATTCTGTAACCAGAATTTAAAGATCTTTTGTACCTCAGCACATGGTCTGTGAAGCTCCTGGGACTTCAGGGTTTTTATCAATCCACTTGAGCAGAATGTTCCCATCAGCAACTTCTAAAGCAGCAGTCTTGACACACAAATATTGTCTGCCCTGCCCCAATTACAAATGTCAGTAACATCTACAGGCAAACACCCTTGCCATTGTTTTTCAACCATAAGAAATTAAGGAAGAAAAAGAATTCTGGTATTTTTTATCAGTCCTCCCTTCTCCAACTCCTACCAATAGTCACCTTCATATTTACCTTTTGCTTTTGGCTGCATTGAGACTGAGCACTCTGTGGTACACTGCAAGTCTTTAATCCACATTTGAAATTGTTATTTAATTGAAAGACAGGCAAAACCATCAGAATTGGCAAGGATGCTAGAAGGGAAGGATATGGTACTGACAGTTAAGAGTTCCTCCCACGGCTGATTTTTTTTCATTTTAGCAACCAGGCAGTAAACCTAGTAAATGTAGGTTCCATAAAGCAGATACAATCATGTCCTTCAGATCTTTGAAGCACTTTATGGATCTTGTTACTGTAATGTTTGATATCTTTCCAGTAAGACCTTCCTGTGCTGTGCACATTCGCTTCCGCTCCTTTAACCTCAGTCCTATGCCTAGCACAGCTCAAATTTCTTTATCCAACATCCTCCCTTACCATGCACCATCTGCAAATCAGCAGTAAGGAAGGAACTGCTGTTTTTCTTTCTTCAAAGCATCAGGCTTCCTACTTGCTCTTATTTCAGAGCAAAAATATCTTTTTCTGTTCAAGTGTGCTATTCATTTTCACTGTGTGGATCGCTGAAACAATGGACACCAGCACTTTGAGCCAGTGTGAGAAGTTAAGTGAAAATAGATTGGTTCTAACCATGATTAATCTGTCTTCTATCATTCACCAGACTTGTAGTAGGTTCTTGATAAATGATGCAAGGGAAGCATATAAAGCATGAGTAAATCTTATTTTACCACTAATGTGATGTAATGCAGTCTTGAAAATAAATAATGCTTTTATGCATGCACGTACACACACATCTCCAAAGCATGTGAATCCTCTGGTAGTTTGACATTTCTTCTGAAGCTTTCTACCCAACTGCTTATTTTTTTCTGACGTTGTTCATTTTAGCTTAAGTGTTTGCAAAATAAAGTAGATCAGAGGAAACAAAACAAGACTTAAAAAATAAGGTTTAATAAAACAGGAACAACCACTGATGAAACAGCATAAGAACAATTTTTATAGAATAGTTTTCATTTTACTAGATCTTTTGTCAGTAGATATGCTGCTTCTAACTGCATATATAAATGCCTTTTGAACCCCACATACAATGGGCTAAAGTTAGCTATTGCTGACTTTGTCTTAGTCTTTCAGCTGGATCAGGATACGAAGCAAATGTGTCTTTGTACTTTGGGTGCTAAGCTGCTTGTTGGTGCATTTAGCTGGCTGTGAGATGCCTCAGCATTTTGTTTAATATTTCTCTCAATACTACCTTTAGATTTGCATCTGCTTGAACAAGAAGGTTGATGAGGCTCCCTAAGCAATTGACTCCTCTTTTGCACGTCCCCTGATAGAAGAAAGCAGAAAGTAGGTTTGAGTGTGAAAGCAAGGCCCTCCAGCTCTGGGGACAAAGGCTGCCAGGTGCCTGTTCCTTTCTGGCTTTGATGAGTGTTGCATACGCTTCACTCCTACCTGTACACTGACCTGACAGCCCCGTGATGGCTGCCCAGGGTCTCCTATAGTGCTCATAGCTGGTGGGAGGCATGCCAACAGCCATGGCCAGCGCAGGCTCTTGCCCAGGTCTTGCCAAGGATGCTTCTGCTCTGGTGAGCTCAGCCCCTCTTAGCAACTACCAGATGAGGTGTGGATGATGCGTACATCGCTGTTAAGGGCGGCCACAGGTCTTCAAACACAGCTTTGTGTCTAGATTAGTTTTATCATCCATCATTGTTCTATTTAATGGCCTTTAGAGCTGTATTTTGGAAGGGATCATCTGTCTAGCATGGGTTGAAAACTGCTGCCCATTTTTTGGTGATGAGGGGATGGGCACCTTTCTGCAAGGCAGTCTGAAGCAAATACGGCCGGGTGGGCCCTAGCTGCTGCCATGAATCGCAATCAAAACTAGTTTTTCTGCCCAACTATGCACTGTGTGTTTAGTCTCACGCTTCACACCACTGTAACCGTCTTCTGGTATCTTCACAGGTGATTTTAGTCTCGGTGCACCCATCTAGCACTTTCCTCGATACCTGACTGAGGACATTCAGGCTGGTTTCAGAGTGGATTCAGGAATCCATTTCCGTTTTTTAGCAATAACGCTTATTTTTTTGTCTTACTAGCCGAAGCGGGGCGGGAGAGCGACAGCAGGGCAGCGGCCGCGGTCCCCAGGGCCGGCGGGAAGAGGCGATCCCTCATGCACTGCCGTCCCCGCCAGCAAGCGGTAGCCGGAGGAAATGGCGTCCGCGTTACCTCAGCACCGCCCAGGGGCGGAGCTCGCCCCTTTCCGCGCCAAGCCGCGACAGCGGCTCGCGCCCTGCAGCTCCGCGCCGCCCGGCCATGGCCGCCTCCGCCGTGCCCGGCTATTCGCCCGGTTTCAAGAAGCCGCCGGCGATGCTGCGGCTGAAGCGCAAACGGCTGCGGAGGAGCGAGCCAGCCGCCGCCGCCGCTCCCCCGGCCTGCGGCGCGGCCCTGCCGACCCCATCCGCGCCCTCCCGCCGCAACCCCTTCTCCAGCCTGGACAATGCGCCGCCAGCGGCCCGCAGGGCCCAGCCGCGGGAGCGAGGCCGGTGGCCGGGCGGGTCCCCTTCGGCTGCGGCCTTCTGGCAGGTAGGTCCGAGCCCCGGCCCCGTGGTGGCCGGCGGGTTTCTCACGCCGTTACAAAACGGGGCCGGGAAGGCGAGGGGGGAGAGGCGAAGGGCCCCGCGGGCGTCACCATCGCCCCAGCCGGGCGCGGCAGCCCCGGCCCGGCGCCCGCACCCCCTCCGAAAGCCAGCCTCGGCCTTGGGCATAGATCGAAGCCAAGCTGTTTCGATGGCACCGAAGGGTGGATGTCATGTGCTTAGTACCCCTCCTGAAATGTCACTGCAAGGGGCGTTTTTTTAATGAGCTGTGCTGTATCTTACGCTGTTTTGTTTTTTTTTTTCATTCAGCTTTTAGAGCCTGTTTGTGAAGATAAGCCTGCCAGGAGAGCAGAGCCCTCTGAAAGAACCGACATCCTCGCCCTAACGGAGGTACGAAACTATGCATGCTGCTCCTGAAACATTTCCAGCTGTTCTCAGTTAAGAAAAAAGGCTGACACTGTTTAATTTCATATCTGATGGTCCATCTCTCTCTAAGATGATGTACTAAAATGTCAGTGTTCAGGAAAGTTTCTGAAATTGCTTTGAAGTTTACTGTTACGGTGACGGTCTCTTAAAAGCCAATCTTCTCCCTGATATCACTAACTGTTACTGTTCTAGTTGACAGAGGTTGTTGTCTGCTTCCAGTTTTATTACCAAGTTGACCGTAATTCTCCTGTTCCTTAGGCTTATATTTTGTTGAGGTAAGGATGTTCTTCAAAGTGATGTATCTTCTGCAGTCTTTTATTTAGCTGCAGAAAGGGAATAAACACAACTTCACCAGGCACATAGGAAAGAGAGAATACCTGCAAGCCAAGTCCTTGAAGAGAGTTTCAAGTAGATAATGTCTAATGTTGTTACAGGTTCAGAAACAAGTTCAAAACAACTGAGTGGAATAGAAAAATGACCTCTCAAAGAGCACAAACTGTCCTAGAGCTCCCCAGTGGTGTTTTTTTGCATCCTCTAGGAAGCGTGTGACATATATTACAGTCACCAAGAGAGGTTGAAATGAATGCTGTTTTGACGTGGGAATTCTTTTTGTCATAAACTTCAGGCTAAGTTTTCTTTTTTTGAATCATTCATCCTTTTATCTGTTCCTAGTCTATGACTTTAGAACAAAAACCCTCTCCTGCTTTTTCATAAACAATATGATGCCGTATTTCTATTAGAATCTGTTACTGACTAAAATAATCAGTTCAGTATAAACTGTGACTTTGGTTAGCCTATGGACAGTCAAACTCTGTGGAACCTGGAATCTAGAAAATGTCCAAAAGCTTTTTTTTTAACTATGTCTCTTAACATAATGCAGGTACTTCCTTACGATCCTAAATGAGCTAAGCGTTTTTGCTGTTGCACCGAACTGGACAAAAACATGCAGGAGATGACAGGTTTAACTTGTCTTTTTATAGGCTACTAAACTCAAGGTGTTACATCTAATAGCTGTAGTCCAGTATCTGGTCTGCCTGCCAGGAAAGTTATGAACATGGGAGGAGACCTAACCATGCTAAAATATAAAAACGTAGCTACACAGGGTTTGTGTTTTGGTTTTTTTTGTTTAATTTTCTGTGGATTAACTGATGCTATTTCTGTTTTGTAAGGACCTTCATTTACCTGTTGCTGTACCCAAAGTTCCCTCCTCGCCAAGAGATGAATTTCCTGCAGACTGGAGTATTAAAACACGACTTCTGTTTATGTCCTCCCAACCTTTCACTTGGGCAGAACATTTAAAAGCACAAGAGGAAGCTCAAGGATTTGCTCAGCATTGTAGAGCTACAGAAACAAACTTGCCACAGAGCGTACAGGTAATACTTCAGAGGGTAGCTTGAAGCTCTGGCTTTAGAAAGAAGGATGCAGTTTTGGACCTTTCCTTTAACATGCTGGCAGTGAAGGCTTTTGATTCCATTTTGGTTTGGTCTTGCATTAAGAATAAGGCTCATTTAGACTACTAATCCAATTCCATCAAGGGTTGTACCTATCGTGGCAAACAGTGACAAGTGAGTCACTGAACTTCAACTGTGCAGCAGTTGCCAGTTGCTGTCCTTTTTTCTTCAGTCTGGCTTATTCACAAGCCCAGAATTTTTATTTTAATATCTAATGTAATATGTTTTTTTTTTTTAATTCATCACTTGCAATGCTGCCTTAAGTACTGTCCTCATAAAATACTTTTTGATATCTAGGAACCAAAACTGTCGACAGAACTGCGCTGTGCCTTTCAGCAAAGCCTGGTTTACTGGCTTCACCCTTCGCTGCCGTGGCTGCAGCTGTTCCCTCGGATTGGAGCAGACAGAAAAATAGTTGGAAAGGCTAGTCCTTGGTCACAGGATGAAGCCTTGCAACAAGTGCTAATGAGTGACTGGTAAGTGGAACCAAACAACGTATTTAGTAAGATTAAGACAAGGGGATTTAAATTAATGCACAAGTTCTTTCTAGGTTTATGAGAAAGCTTTTTAATTTTTTATTAATTTTTTTTCAGCTAGAATGCTCATTATTTTGAGGACCGGGTTAAGGAAAGATAAGACTAAAGCTACCTTCTTGTGTTAAACGCCCCTCTCCAATCCTAGTTGTTGATTTGGGCAGAATTCCATAAATCCTGTTAGCAGGTTGCCTTTGATGCTGCACATAAACCCAAGTGCTAGAAAGCAAGTGTGCTGGAAGAGCGCAGCACTCACAAACAGGCTGCGTTTCAGAGGAATGCGGCTTCCTAGATGTTGAGCATGTCTGAAAATCTGGCTAGTCATCCAGTATGCTCTCAAACCCGTGCAGAGTACACACATCACCAACCCCCAGCCAAATCCAGTTTGATGTGTCAACAGCAGAGAATTAACTTCAGTAACAGAATTGTTTTATTCTAATTTGCAGGTCTGTCAGCTTTACTTCTCTGTACAATCTGCTCAAAGCCAAGCTGTGTCCCTACTTCTACGTATGTACCTACCAGTTTACTGTCCTGTTCCGTGCAGCTGGTCTTGCGGGAAGCGATGTTATCACAGCTGTAATTTCTCCCACAACCAGAGGTTTAAGGGAAGCCATGAGAAATGAAGGTAGGGTGAAACCAGTCCAACTAGGATTTCAGTAACTGATAAAGTGCATTGGCTGTGTTACAAAATCATTCATTGCTTACTTTTCTCCCCTGTTCAAGGCATAGAGTTTTCTTTACCCTTGGTAGAAGAAAGTAGAACCAGGAAACAGAAAAACTCTGAAGTGAATTTGGAAACAGAAGTGGCTAACAGCCTCAAAGTGGGCAACAGCCTGGAAGATGGAGAGTATGTAATACGTCGTACACAATGCTAGAGACCCCTGCACATTCCATGTGGAAAACCTTTGTAGGAAGTACTGCCCTCCTAACACTGATTCTGTGTTTCCCAGGGAACAAGCTCCAAGCGATGATGACGATGAAAGTTTCTCTTGGCTTGAAGAGATGGGAGTCCAAGACAAGGTTGAGAAACCAGATGCTATTTCTATTAAACTGTATCCTTTCCTTGCACACCATGACACTGGAAAACCCTGCAGATGTTCTCTCTTTGTGTATAGATTTAAGTTTTATAAAAGCTTTTGAGAACTTGTTTCCAAATATTAATCCTCACATTACTACATATTAAAAGGCTCTGCATGTCATTTTGAGTTTCTTTATGACAAGTATTTCTAGATGCTTTTCTTCTTGAAGGAAAAGTCATTGTGAATTGTTAATGTAACTTTGTAAGATCCATTGTTAGGTCACAAACTAATTATGTCACCTCACATACAGGTTCACTGGAAAGACTCATCAGATAACTTTTAATTTTTTTTTTAAAGAAAAGGGTATATGTTCATGTAGGCTAGGTTTACACTCGGAAGTAGCATGGCATAGGAGGGACACAGCTGTAGACCAGAACAGCTGTTGCCAAGAACCCATACATGTTTCAGAGGCATCGACTAACTCTGTCTTCCTCTGGCACCTGAGGTTTTTAATTAGGAAATCAGAAGTCAGGTTTAAGATGCTGCCTAATATTTGAAGAACGAATCTGAATCAGCGTAAAGCTCGGTGGGGATTTTTCGTTTTGTTTGTTGAAATGACTTGATTGGCTGGAGGGGGGTCGTGGGGGTTCTCCTGGAGTTGCACTGCTCCAGTTCTTCCTTTGGTGCATTGATGCTTCTCCCTTTCTCATGGTTTTCCTTTGACTCCAGTCAATACAGCCGTAAGGAGAAGCATGAGGTGCAGATGGATCACAAACCCGAATCCCTTGCGTTAGTGAAAGGAACAAACACATTCACCTTGCTGAACTTCTTGATAAACTGCAGGAGCTTAGTGGCTGTTGCAGGCCCACAGGCAGGGCTTCCACCAACTTTGTTGTCCCCTGTTGCTTTCCGAGGTGGAACAATGCAAACACTCAAAGTAAGTAACAAACACAGCCATCTTTATTTTCTAACAAGGAACAGTTAGAAGTTGTTTCTTCACCCAGTAGATTAGACACTGAGTTTGTATAGTTTCCCTTAGGTACAGCAGAGTAATTTTTGTTGCTGTAGCCTGAGTTAGCATTTTGACTGTACTACACACAGTCTCCTCAATTGTCTCTATCCACATAGATCTATCCTGCTGAACCGAAATCCCGGTATTTCCGTTCTTCACATCCTGATAAATAAGAGGTTAAGCAGACTTCCCAGATACTAAAATGATTCTTAAAAGATTCTCCTGAGATCTTACAGGGGTCTCAAACTATCACAACTCTGGCAACGAGGGAGCTTCTGGAACCGTGGCTCACCTCCTGTTACTGTGAGGAGGTGGTGGGTACTAAAGGATGTGCTATTAAAGGAGGTAGTCATCTTCCACCAGAGGAGTCGTTCATATTGTTCTGCAGTTAACTTGGTACTGTGCAGCATTCCTGCCTACCACAGTTGGTACGTGGTAGGAGTTGTTACACAGACTGTAAAACCACTGCAATAGTCGTGTATCAAACATAATATGTTTGATATTGGAATGTTGTTTTGGAAAGTTGACAATATTGGAAACTATTTCGAACTTCTAATGGGACTGTGGCACTGTAGTATTAAAGCAAGTGTAAATTAGGACTTGATTTGGTGTGTCACAAACTAGTCCTATGTATGTGGTCTCGTCTTCAGGCTCGCAGTATAAATGCCAAAGCCAGGGTTCACTCGGCGTACGAGAATATATTCAGCCTGGAGATCATAGGCCCTGTCATGCCTCATTCCCTGCATTCACTGACCATGCTGCTCAAGCCGGCACAGAGGGGAACCTTCTCTGCTCTATTATATACACATGAGCCAACGGCTGTGTTTAACACTGATCTGGACAGTGCAAGCCCTGCCTTAAATAAGGTAAGGAAACTAGCAGAGACAATTCTTCCTCTTAGGAATAGCATCTTTATTACAAACCATAGGACGCTGAGCAACACAAAACTTTACCTTAATACATGGGTTTGCACCCAGTTACTTGTGATGACTCCTGCTGGTCCTTGTGGCTTGTCATTCCCTCAGAAATGGAGTAATTGGAAAACTAGCTTTTCAGGAGTTCCCCAGAGGTACACAAATGAGTATTAAAAACTACATGGATTTCAAACAAATACCCATCCCATGCCTCTCCTCTTCATATGAATTTCCACAGGAAAACATACTCAAAGATCTTCCTACATGTGGACTGCATCCTAAGACTTTGGATCAACTGAGTCAGTGTCCAACACTGGGAAAATCTTCCATCCGATTCTTGGAAATGAGGGATTATGCTTATACCTGGAGGTCATAGGTGTGCTAGTTCCATTTAATAGAAAAGAACACTTGAGTGTGCAGTTGCTGTACTTCTCGGGTCTACACAGGCAGCACCAGGAGGGATATAATCTAGTTGAACCTCACGGACAACAACTATCGCACAACACCCATTCTAAAACACCTCAAAGGACTTTTGAAGGAAGTTAAGGAAGAGGCCTTGGACATCTCCTTTTGTATTTTAGAAAGCCCTTTTAAAATAAAACTTGATAAAATATGATTATCTGTTTTACTGTTCTGAATTGTGCCTGGAAGGTCTCTATTCTTCACACACATGCAACTGTGCAGTAACAACCATTTTGGAGGGGTGGAATTCTTGGCAAAACCCCTCCCAAGACTGCTTACAGCTCCTTGCCAGAAGCTCGACAGCTAAACTTTGATATATTGCACCTCTTGGTTTAGAGTCAGCTCTGAACTCCACAAAGATAGACACCAGTTAGATGGACATGCAGAGTGTTCTGGCTGCAGCTGAATCAGATTAAAAGGTTAAGATTCCTCAGAGCTGCTTGGCATAGCTGTCCAATAACATAGTTATGCCATCTGATGGAAGACACAGAAAGTGAGAGGCAGCAGGGGGCTGCGGATCCAACTCTCTACGTGCATCGCAACAGTAGAGTCTGCTGGCAGGTTTAATGCAGTCTTTTTCGCTTCAGGTAGTCAAAGCTGTTCTTTTGGAGGTGTGTACGTCGCTTTTTACACAGCTATGGGGTGATCAGACTCCTGCAGCAGAGAATACCAGATCTGAAGAGTAGTGTATAGAATACAAGTCATGCTTGTGCACTCCAGCGAGACTGTGAATTCAAAAGGGTATTGTGCACAGAAAGCAAAGCAGTGCTCATGCCACAGGGTCAGCCACCCTCTCATCCTTAGCACAGTGCCCCTTCTGCTCACCCCCCTCAGAATCTGCATGTGACACTGGAATGGTAGCCTTAGACTGCAGCCAGGCCATACTTGACAAAAGGACCTGTGAGCTTTAAGAATGTGGGCACATAAAGGAGTTACAGCAGGCTGAGGCATGATGAAAGCTTTCCTGTGCCTTTCACTTACTTTGTATCGACACCACTTAACCTATCCTACCCCAAGACAACAGCATGTATAAAATTACACTGGATGCTTTGTGTTTACATCTGTTACTTAATAGTAACTGCCATGACACTGTCAGCCTAGTGGTACACTGAACAAGGTATCTAGAAAACCTAGATGAAGGGAAAGCCCCTCTCTTTTGATGGAAAAAGGCACATTAGAAGATGAAAAACCTTGATAATGTCAAATACTCCATTTCTGGTGGAGTTCAGGGTCATACAATCCAACTTTTAATTCATCTTTACACTTCTCCCTAACTAACCTAGAAGCATATTACTGAACTTTTCCCCATTGAATGAGTAGCAGACACCAAGAAAGTCCAGTGCTAATGGCATCATACAGAATACTGGAGGACACGGCTTCTAAAGCAGCCGGTGCATTAACTACTTTTAAGAGAGTAACGGTTAACTCTGTGCCTTTTTTTAATCTATCTGGCTCGTCTGCCTCCAGCAGTCATAGCCTCTGCTACTGGGCTTTGCAGTCTGCTGTAAGCTAATGTTTAGCCCCACGCTAGAGGTTCTCCCAGCGACCATGTTCTGGTGCACTGAAGAGACTGTGGCTTCCCCTGCTGTTCCAGGGGTTAGGCCTTCAGAAAGCTGCTTGTGACCTCAGAGCCCGCAGCCCCGCTTCTGAAACTGCCAGCACCTTCCGAGCGTGTGCTTGAGTAACACAGAGCATGTCAGCACAACTTGCAGAGCATATCAGCACGTGGAACAGGTTACTGAAAGCAACAGGAAAAAGCAATTCTGTAGCTGCCTCTATGGGAAAGCAATTTTAATCAAGCCAGTAACCATTCTCATATCTGGACTGGAGCCCATCTGTTTCTAAAAAATAATTACTATTAATTTCAGTTCGTTTGTATTTTCACATCTAGTACATGAGAGTTACAGAGAGATACGAACACCAAGTAATAGCTTGCAGTCATTCCCAAGACTCTGAATTGCAGTTACATTCTTGTAGTCTAGAACTGTGTAATTTCAAAAATTTACCACCAAATTCTTTATCTCACGCTTTGCACCATCACCTGAGCTGTAACCCTCCTTGTACTGTCAGCTGTCTGTTGGTTTTCAGTCCTAGCTTTGCCTGTCATTTTGGAAGCATATTCCAGTTGCTTACAGCTCTGGGCTTCAGGGCTGCTCTTGAAGGCCATCTGGCTTCAATGAACTTCCCCTGTAACAGCAGCCACAGCACAATACCCAGCCTCCTGCGCTTCCGCCTGGAGGTTATTTGAAGTAAATACTACCATTACTTCAGATGCTTGCAGAACGGTAAGATTTATTTATTTAACCTGTCCAAATGGGGTGAATTTTCATCACAACTATGAATTGTTTGGGAGAGTGAGAGACTGTAGCAGTTGATTATGACTTCGTAACAGGTTTCACGGGTTTCAAGAGGCAGTTTTTGAGTTTTCCAAGGCATAGAAACTTCACCTTCCTGCTCCTCCAGTCCTAACTTTTTAAAAACTACAAATTAGAAGACTGCCAAGAAATCGTCCTGGTGGAGGCTGGCTACAAGTTCTTGGGCACCTGTTTCAAAATGCTCCTTGCCACAGTGAAGTCAGAAGCACTTTCAGCAAGGTTACTTCTAGGAAAATAGTGCTGTAGCAAAAGGAAATCCACCAGCCAAACAGATCATGTCTTCCATCAGCACGAGCCACAGACTATTCACCTTTAAGACAGCTAAAGCGCTGCATAAATAACCAGGTTCCAAGAGAGTGTTTCCTAGTTGTTCTTTTTAATATATCACTACTTATCTATTCCTGCATGCAAAGGACACTCGAACCGATTCAAATTTACAAATTTAACAGAAGCACATCGCTGCACTAGCTTTAGATTCATATATCATTCTAAACAACAAGGAATGAAACTAAAACAAAAACCTCAAAATCAAGAAGTCATAATTAGGGCATTACAGACCTTAATTTTTTTCCTTTTTTTTTTTCTTCCTTAAGACCGAAGGTTAAATCCACATACAGTACCACATCTTTTAAGGCATGAAATCCAGAACTTGCCTACATAGTTATTTTTTAGATGGAGTCTTCAGTGGGCTGGATTCATTTGCTCCTTGCTGCTGTGAGATAACATGTATCTTTACATTACACACAGGGAATATAGACCAAATAAAAAAAAAGAAAAAAGAAAAAAGAACAAAGTAACAAGTACAAGAGATTGCATGTTCCCAAATTTGGTAACTGTACAGCTGTGAAACCAGTGCTTACATGGACACCATAGACTAAACAAAATGATCAACATCTCTGATGTTTTAGCTCTATCAAACCAGACATTTAAACAAAAGTCTGATTAGGAGCTACTGCCACATCCCAAGTTAATTACTTTAAGTCATACATCATAAAGCCAGACTTCAGCCAAGACAGATACAACACCCAATTCTCCCAGAGTAGACCCTTCCATTGCTCTACCATCATAGTTACTTTCGGTTTTTATACACACCTTCCAACTAGTTCAGCAAATGAGGCAAGGAGATCTTCAAATATTTAGTACAGAGATTGAAGGCAAGAAGCCAAAGGGGTAAAAAGTTTAATTAAAGACAACTATGTCCATGAAAAGTTAATCTTTAAGTTAGGCATTTCTAGAGCACTGTGACAGACTAATAAGGGGATTTATTTCTTGGAAATGTGTGGTGGAGAACCAAATACCATTTCTGTGCTGTACACAACATGAGACCTTGATCCTTGTCCCTTTAGGGCAAGGAAAGATACCTTGTTCCGTAACAGTTGATGGAATACGCACAAGTCTCCTTTCTTTGTGGAACAAGAGGTACTAGTAACACTTCACCTCCACATTCCTACTACCATTGCAAAGATCATTCGCTTTAGGCCTGAGCACAGCCTTACTGCGTGCAAACGGTATTTTGTTTCCGTCCCAGAAGCAGCTCTGGTCAGTAGATGCAATACAAAGAGTCCTCAAAAAGACTTTTCTGAAATAAGCACCTGAACTACTAGAGCCCATAAATCCTGGCAATCTGCTCGTAACTCAGACAAATCTGGCAAGAGGTGTACAATGCCCTTTCCAATTCAAAGTGCACATAGCTAAAGTACTAATACTTCTTAAATTAAAAAAAGAACAAAAGAAAAAAAAAAAGGAGGAGGAAAAGCTTTCTACATCCTCTCCCTTGTCAAACTGCCAAAACTCTGGATCAGGCTGTCTCCTTGAGGGCAGAGTACCATTATGGAAAATTTAAGCCCAAGGAATTAATTTGGTAATAGTCCAAAGCAACCAAAAAGGACTAGAACTGATTCTGCAACCCCAACAGCTGTTGATAATCTTAATAAAGTGTATTTTTATACTGTGCGTTTCTTCAGAAAGTTGTTTTGGAATACATTTTAATTACTGTTTACTGACCAGTGATTAAGATTATGAACTTGTGCTGCTTTATTGACCAAGTTGGGTACAACAATTTTAAGCATCATTCTATCCCCTCCCTTCCCCCCCCCCGAATCCAGTTGTAGATTTGTTAGAGTTTAAAATTCACATTAACCACAAATTCATACAATCAACATCAGGCAGTGTGTTAATTTGTTTGGAATAGACAACTCCATCATCTCCCTTCTTAGAACATGCAGGGAGAGTCACCTTTACATTTGCAAGTCTCATCGGTTCCACTGCTGGACTTTCTGCCATCCCTTTTTAAAGCAAGTCTTTTGCCTAATCACAGGTGTCCTAGAGTATGGGCTGTATGGCTGGTCGCAGTGCACCACCGAGTTAAACCCCCAAAACAAAACTGAAAGAGAAGCCGCAGCGTTAACACTGTACAACAGGGCTGCTGCCACGTGCTCCCGCACAGGGGTCACAGTACTGGCCCGGTATCTGTCCAGCAGTACACGCCAGCCTCGACTAGACTAAGGTAAGCCGCACCACCTTTCACCAGCTGCCGGCAAATGTGCATGAGTAGCTTCACCGAGACCGGGGAAAACTGCAGCATAGTAGAAAACAGTATGAAAGTGTTAACATTCCGTATTGAAGAGAAATTGCATGAGTTGTTTTAAAACAAGGGTTTAGATTACTGATGCCGCCAGAGTCTGTCGTCTGATTTAGTCATTTAAGAAATAATTACATCACTAATGTAAACAATATAAACATACCAAAAACTAAGTATGATTTAAATACATTTTGATGGTACAAAAGAAAAACCTGAAGGTGTCTGTACAGTTTTTACAACGTGGGAATTGCCAATGTATTTACAACATGAAAGGGCAAATACCATTTTTGTGCAGAGTAAAATTATCTGAAATAATGTCAATATAAAAAACAATATCTAGCGGTGTGAGGCACTCCTAAACATGGTGGTATTAACCATGCTTTCCTTTGGTACAAGTCCCATCGCTTGGAGAGCCGCAGTTGCTGCTGTGGCTTTAGCATGCTTCTTATTAAGGCTGGCAAAAGTAGGCCTATATTCGTTTCCATTGACTCTCACCTGTTTATGAAAGAGAGGGAAAAAAAAAAGAAAGCGTTAGAGAGTACCTCTTCACTTCTGTTTCAAGGCAGCACTGCAGAGCTCCTTTAAGCACATTCTCTATGTAATTCCTCTTTAGGAGTAGACAAAATCTGCATCTGGCCTGTAAGCACAATCATTCCCAAACAGTAACTGCTAATACAAGGTATCACATAAAGAAAGCAGCCCACAACATAAGATAACTGAAGGACAAGAATACCTAAATCTTGCTCACCACCTTTGCAACAGTGAGACTTAACACCACACCTGCAACTAAACAGCAAGAATACACCACATAGGTTAATAATTTTACTGAAAGTGGAATAGTGTGTTTCTTGATGGACTGACAGATTGATGTGCTTGAGAGATCCGATTTGGCCTTTACAGAAAAAGGACTTTGAAATTTTAGCATTGAGACACTGCTTAGCAGTCCTCAGCCACCCCTGACGTGGATTATATGTTTATATACAGATATAAAAATGAATTTACGTCACCTTTAATACAGAAACCAACAGCAAACAAGGAAACTCAAACGCACCTTAAAGATAAAATGTTTGCGATGATCAGGCCCACTATCATCTACCAACACAAATTCAGGTGGTGACCATCTTCTTTTGTTACAGATCTCCATCAATGCAGAAACTGGATGTTTACCTTAAAGAGAAAATGTAGGTGACATTTCAGTGCCACTATCAAAGCAATCATTTTAAATTAGATTTTTTTTAGGCATGTGAGAATCTCACCTGAAAGATCCTTCATCACAACATAATGTCCAGATCTCTTTTGTGCCTTCTCTCCCACAGCAACAAGCCCTAAACAAAACACAATAAAGTTTACATTTATGATCCCCACCTGGTTTCTGTATTCTCATCAGTAAAGCAATAACATGTATCAGTGGAGATGAAACCTGGAGACACCATACAACTGTCTTTCCAGAAGTCTTTCATTCTTCTCTTTCATCCAGCATTTTTTTCCCCTCCATACTACACATAACATTCTTCTCAACTGCTCTAGTAACACTCTTAACAAGCCAGATAGCAGAAAACTTTGAGTAGTCTTATGCAAGCCAGGAAATACCTGGTTTTCTGTGCCTGCCTTTGGAGAAACACTAACAAGAAAGAAACTTAAAAACATTTCTCATTCAGTATTTGTTCTGTGCAACGCTAAAGTCATCCACTACCTTAACTGTTTGCCTCTGACATACTAAGCATTTGAAGTATTTCCATTACACAGTAGATGTAGTATGTCCTTTTGAATGAATATGAATACCACAGTGGTGTTCTTATAAAGTGTGCTCTCTTTATTTAACAGTATTCAAATATTTCTCCTTTATGTGCAAGTTCACAGCCCAATTACCATGACTGCAATCACACCTGAATATAAAGCAGCAGAAAAGCATGAAACTGGGCTCCCAGTCAATACAAAGGGACAAATTCCAATGGAAGTCACTGTGAAACAGGGAAGCTGAGCATTTTTCTTTTTGAACTCTTACAAGAGTAAGAAATAACATGTAACAATTGCCAAAAATGTATCAAAAGCCAGTAACCACGCCATGCTTATGAAGTGACTCAAGTTTCTTGCCATTCATTGTGCCATTACCTTAAACAGACATAAATAAAATACCTGAGCATTTTTTCAGAATTGCTCAGACTTCAACCCTTCAACATTACTTTGCTGCTTACCTCAATTTGTTTTTGTTCCTGGCTTGGGTGAATAAAGACAGGGAGATACTGCAATTGTTTCCAGTTTCTTCAGGGTTTTTTTGGTTGGCACTTTGTTTTGTTTTGCTTTACAAGAAAATCCTTCCCTCCTTACCAGATTTTTTCATCCTAATATTCATGCAGCTCCTAAGTACGGTCTTTTCAAATGGCCTGAAACCCTCATAGACAACAATCATTGAAACAGTTTCTTTTTTTTTTTTTCCCCCTTACAGAATTTTATATCCAAAATAACCAAAGTTTTCCACCGAACAAAAAAAAACTCTTATGTCATTCTCTGCATTAATAGTGTCTCTCCCTCACTCTAAGTCACTGACACTTGTCTTCCACATCTTGTCCCTGGTACAGGGGATTTTCAATCTGTAATTTTCAGTCAAGAGCTATTTTCAAAAAAGCATCAACGGACTCCGACAAGCTCTGTTGATGGACCAAGCTTCTCTGAATACAACGAACCAACAATTTACTGGCCAACAGCAAAGCTCAAGGGTTTGGTTTCAGTGCTGTCTGTGAGAGAACTACAGATCTCACTTAGTGTCTGGAAAAAACAGGCTCTAAGCAAAAGCTATGGCAAAGGCAGACAGCCTTTCGGTTCATGTCTTAGTGCAGCCTACTGAGTAACTCCTTCGCAAACTGCTTGTTCCTATACCTAGAAATAGTATTTTATTTGGGGGACAAGTTCTAAAAATTTGTTTAAAAACCCTTACAAAACAGAAATGGGTTACATAATGACAGGCTCCTTTTAAAAATTTCAGACTTTTCTTTAAACCTCTACACAGAACTTTTTAAAAAATTGACTTTTTATACATTTAAGCATCAAAGAAACTAATGTTTGAAGAAGCTTTTTAGCTACTTGTCAAAAATGTATAATTCCCGTTCAGTTGCTTTTTTGTAATGCCTGAAACATGCTGCAGCTTCACAATGCAAGTTGTCCCCCCGTATATATATGGACTTGGTTGGCTCAACATTAAATATTCTTTATCAACACAGAACACCTTTAGTTTTTTTGTTGAAATTATCAGGCGAGATTGTACATATGGTAATAATCAAATACTTTAAAACTATGAAACTAAAGCAAAGCCTGGCCATCACGAAGGTTATCAGTATTTTCAGATTAATCCATCACATGCCAGAAGAGGCATCCTTTAATTCCACCCAACATTTTTGACTGTTATTGAAAACCGAGCATTCCAAAGCAAAAAGAGCAAACTATCCATTACAGAATGCCTAGCACAATGAGGACCTGATCCTGCCTCAGGCCTTAGACCTTGATCCTTGAAACCTTGGTGTCAAGTTCTGCAGGCATCAAGGAGATTTCTGTCAGAAACCACAGGAGGATCCCGGGGCACACTTCTAGAACTGGAAACTTGAGCTGTGTATCACCAAAACGTTTTCAATGTTCAAAAAGTTCACAAATTGTGCAGCAATTCTGCCTCTTTCCCATGATGTGACAAGAAGCAAGCAACATAATGAACAGAGCTCTACTCTTCCCTCCTCACCACAAAAATCCATAACCATGTTATGCAGGCTACTTGAGAAAATACTACCGAAATTGACTGTTTTCATCTTCCCTTTGACTGATATTAATCAAGATAAATTGAAAGGACTCTTACCAGCAGCAAGAACTCCATAAAACATCATCTACAAAGACCCCAGTAACTAAGTAAAAGTAACAAAATATTTTCCAAATATTTACTTTGCAATCTCTCTGTCACCAGGTGTCTTTTTTTTTTTTTTCTTTTCTTTCTTTCTTTCTTTAAATAGAAAGGTTGCACAAAAGAAAAACATCTGAAAAGCAAGTTTGGTCATTGTTCATGTAAAATGAAGATGTCTGTATTACCGTGTTCCATACTTTGAGACTGTTGCACTTCTTTATTTATAAAACCGTATTATGCTGCTAGAAGGCCTTTAGAATTTAGAAAGCAATAGGTATTTTTCTAACATAGGCTTGCCTTCTCATTTTCTACCTCTTTGCACTTAATATTTAAATACTTAGATTGTATTTTCACTGCTAGTTTGGTCACCTGAGCAGTACTGAACTATCTCTGTGTTGAGACCTAACAATTTTGACACCTAAAGATTCCCCTAACTCCAACAGCATCTCTGCAAATAAACTTCACAATATTTGCACTTACATGCTTTGTTTTCTTCCAAGCTCAATTATGAGCATTGACAAAAGCTAATACAAACCCATAATCCAAAGTATTTTCATGCTTTAATATTAGATGTGATCTATTTAATATACTAGAGGTTCCCGTTTGTGGGGTTTTTTTAATATTTAGGAGAACAACGGTAACAACTTATTTTCCTGCAGTCAGTGTTAAATTGTTTATTTTGGTAACATGCATAACAAAACAATTAAATCATACATCTTGATTGTTGAAATTCTGCATCTTGTATTTTAAATGGTTAGAACCTGTATAGCTATTTCAGACAGAAAATCTTCATAAACATTCACTCTGAAAACAGAGCTCTTACTGACTATGCTGGCAAGATGGCCAATCACATAAACCACACTGCCTGTAATTAAAAGGATAGTTCTTTTGAATCAAATGGGATAAGTGCAACAGTTCTCCACCTGTGGATATGGACTATATAAAGAAGAGGAGGAAAGATTGCTACCGCAATGTTTAGAAACAGTCAGGGAATCATCACTGTAGTTGAGCTGGGGTGCCTGCAAAGCAGGATCAAACTAGGAGCTGGAACAGCAGGGAGATCAGATGGACAAAAAAGGAAACAGAATCTATTTGGAAGACGTAAAAACATCAGTATGACAGTCTATTCATGTCAGGACTTCAGCTGAAAGGCAGCAGTAACTCAACTCTGTAGGTCTCGCCTCTGTCCTTCACCCCAGATTAGAAGATCGAATAGTTCCATCAGTTCTATCCTGTGGTTCTAGATGAACCACAATGGCTCTTCCACAACTCATTTCCCTGTCTGTGCCTTCTCCATGCATCCAACTGAAGCACATCCCTAATTTAAGAACCACTGAGAAGGACTTTTTAAAACAGAAGATGAAGGTCAGGGAAAGTTAAAGAATGCCTGGAAGAGTTCACAGGCATAAGGACAAAGCCTATATACATAATCCAGGGCTTGAAAAACTAGTACCAAAATCATCGGCGTCATTCTCTTAATTTAATTTACAGTGAAGCTGTACCGAGAAAAAGCCTACTACTTTGAAGTCATTTTGCCTATCTCCAAAACAGACATGAGAAGTTTATCATATCTTATGCTGCCATAAGACATTTAAGGAAGGGCTTACCTTTTCGATCTGTCTTAAAATCGACCATAATAGGCTCAACGCTGCCTTCTTTGTTTTTCCCAAGCCCTTCTCCTTCTCTCCAGCCCATTTTTCTCATCAGTTGAGCTCCCATTCCTCCAGTTACAGGGGCTGCTCTTAAGAACTGATCCTATCCAGAAAAAGAAAAGTAAAACAAGTCCTAAAGTTAGCATTGGGTTTTTAAAAAAAAGTGGGAGCTTCCAAAAAATGTTTCTAACAACCTTTTACAGACTCAATTCAAAAAAAATACACCTTATAGCTTTATATACATTAACATCTTGTATAAACCAGAATTCACGCAGACACACGAGACACAGATCAATGTTTTCAAAAAAGAACGACTTAAGAAAATTCTAATGCAATCCAAAAGTGGCAAGTGACCCATTTCAGACATATGTATTTAATAAAATGATAACCGTCCATTTTTAAACACGCTACTTTGGTTCCAATGCATCTCTTCTCATCTTGTGAAAGGAGGCAGTGTTAACTGTTTAACTGGCAACATGTGTGCCAAGTGTACCTAGTTATTGAACAAAATACAAGCACATTTAGTAATGACATTCACATAGTGTTTAGGCGTATTTTAAATATAAAAAAAAAAGTTTCCCCATTTTATTATACAGCAGTTGCACATTCAAGTTCTACTCTGAAAATCCACATGAAACATACAGGTTTTTCTTTTCTTTTTTTTAAAAGGAAAAAAAGGCGCTTAGCCACACAGTTTAGCAGCAGTAGTCTTCACATTCTTTCAAATCATTAACATAATAGTTGTTAAATGGTGAAAGCTTATAAACAGAAATTTTAAAAATCTGTTTTGATGTAAAGAACTTTAAAAACTCCTTAAATGTTTACGTACCTAGGCCTCGATGGCCGCAGTGTTGTGAATAGTAGGGCTGGCATTGACCGTGGCAAGAAGGCAGCTACAAGGATTTGACCCTGAAACAAGTTTCCATATAGAGGGGTGAAAGTTCACAGGTTATTCTGTGAACTATCATCTCTCTTCTGCCCCCCCCACTGACCCAAGTAAGTAAGTCAATCATTTCCATCACAGCAAAAAATTGCTTGCCTTAAAATATACAAGTTTACACACTGGCACTGATAAGTCCATCAGTTATTTCGCATAGTAGGTTAGATGATACAATGCCTAGTATTTTTGTGAAAATTTCACTTACTATCAAAGCAAATTAATAGAACAAATTTTTTTTTTTCTCTCCTTTATTTTGACTTGTGCTTGCAAAAGTAAGCATTTCCCAGATTTGGACAAAGGCCTGATAGGTCCTTGGTTTCTATTAGTACATAAACAAAGCCAGAAGTCTTACTTTTGCAGAGACTAAGGATTTTAAGGGGATTTCAGATTGGCAACTGACACACACTAATGATGCGTATGTGTGTAATCCCCACTATACATGGTGTTAAAAAAAATTTTTTTTTAAAAATTGCTGAAGATTGTGGCAGGACTTCTCCAAATGTTCACCTATTAAACAGTCAATACCTATCGATCATGCAACTGGATGCTGCATTCAGTAACAAAGTGCTCTGATGGAAGAATAGAGAGGCTAAGTACACCTCTCCAGTTCAGCTTTTTTCTGACTGGTGCAGACCATGCAGTGTGTATGTGTGTACACAGAGACAATAAGTTTCTTCGATACAAACTGCCTCAATCTATACACCTAGAACGGCTTTTACTTACTTCCATTTTCATCCTCCCCTCTCTTTTCCAGGAACCTCTCATAAGAAAAGGGCAACCATGCCGAGAATGATACAAACCCCAGCCAATGTCACCCTGGGTTCCGATTCCTCTTTTGTACCTGCTTTACAATGATAGAATTTTCAATGTAAACATCTGTTTCATTATCACCAGTGTGTATTCAGTTCACAAATGACAGAGTGCAATTTCTTGATGAGGCCATTTTAATGTTAGCTTTCTCATCACACCTGTAAATGTACTAATTCAGGGGTTAGAAGTGATGTAGAAAGAACAGAATCAACGTATCTGTAGTTTAAAAAAAAAAAAAAAAAAAAATCAAAGCCCCGACTTCCTATATAGGAATTATCAGAGCCTGAACAAGTTCCAAATACTGGAAATAAAGAGTTCTAAATTCCCAAGTGCAGTTTATTAAAAACACCTTTTCTAATGTGTGAATTCAGAATCCTATCTGATAACTTCAGTAGGAATTTTTTACACTATGCTGACTCTCAAATGCATACAACAGAACCAAGACAACAAGGAATTAGAAATGAAAGTTTTGTTTCATTACAGAATAGCTGTACTTGTGCATCACACTAAAAGGCTAAATGAAGTTAATTCTGGTACCAAGATGAAAGAAGCCAAGAGAAGCCTACTTTTATTCAGTTTACTGAAGAAGCATAGAAGGCCTGCAGCAGGGGAAGTTCTTCTTTCAGTTTTGTTTTTAAATAATAAACTCAATATAGATCTCTAATGTCACCTGGACAATTATATTCTATTTAACTATTTCTTTTATAATTCAAATGACAGACAACTTCACTCAGCCCATGATTTAGTAGAATATGCGTAAAAAGTAGTGCTGTGTTTGTAATTACATTTGAAAACGTAAGAGTAGAAATGTTAACAAGGGCAAAGCAGCAAGATATAAATTTCATTTCAGTTTTAAAAATCATAGAAGGCCGAGTCTCACAGGACTATTCAGCAGCTATGTACCCTTGCAGATCTGGCCAATAAGGAGGATATAAAATTGAAGAGTATGTAATACAATAAACCCCCAAGTTTCTAAGTCTTTGGTTACTGTTGTCAGAATTATTTACAAAACAATTGTTCTCTTTCTTTCACTAACCTCAATTTGAGTAAGTCTGCACAAAAAGTTAGTATCCTTTTTCTCGTCTTTTGATCTCTAAATTCCATGAAAGGCCAGTCAAATAAAGCACACTTCCATTCTGCCAGCAGATGGAGACAACTAATAAGCCACATTCTTATGTCAATGTGTTTCCTTTAAAAAGAAGGCTACACAGTAAAACCTGGTCAATTAAGAGGGCTTTTAATTAAAACTATTCCCCTTTTAAAGCTATGTTAGGGTAGAAAATTTTGGGGGACATGAATGCCTGAATTAGCATTTAAGGGCTTAGAGAAGCAAACACACAAAAATATCACACCTGAAAGATGATTTTACAGGTTTTTTTCTGAAACGCAAGTTGAACAGTCATTGCTGTTTAACTGTAACAGCTGTCTTTGGGAAAAGGATCCCATACAGCATTGAGCCGAACAATCTATAAAACAGCACCCGCAACATCCACAACATTAAAGCCATAATTATTTAAGAGATCTTAAAATACATCATCAATTTCTGCTCTCAGAAAATACCCATTCCTTCTCACAATGCTGAGACTAACACCTAAGTTCTGTCAGAAGGAAGGTTTATTTCTTCTGAGCAATTAATTTATTAAGTACAAGACAATGAAGCCTTAAAGGCACTAGGTGGACAGTTTTAGCTATAGCAGCACAATGGGCTATCTTAAAGATTACTTTAAGACTAACTCCGAAGAACTTCTGAGTCAAGTACCAGGTGCAAGTATCTATCTTTGGCAAAACTTTTGCAAAGTAGTTGAATTTTCCATTATATAAACAGGCACTTTTAGCAGCAGCCACATTCCTTCCCCAATAAAAGAGGAGGAATACCTTTCTGAAGAATCCCATCAAATGCCTTACAAAAACCTACACTCACAATCAGCTTCAGGATTTCTGGTCACAGCTTTTTCATACATCAGTAGAAAGCAAGCTGAGGATAGCACATTTTGAGGACTGAGCAGGGGAGCCAGTCCAATACAACTATCATTTAGTTGATTTGACTTGCCACATGGCCTTCATTTCCAAGGAAAGCTCATTGTGTTATATACAGCAATAGGAATACTTGTATTTTGGTAAGTGGCCCTGTTAGAAGGTCAGCAGTCCTTGTGCAAGTTTTACCTCCACCATTTTACTCATCTGCTATGACTGTGGAAGAATGGAAGGAACACTTTAAGTTTTCAGAACTTGCTACACAAAGCAGAACATTCTAACAGTCACAGTAATACTGTGTGTCATACTTTAGCACAACTGAATGAAAACAGATGCCAAGCATTACCCTGTGCACATAAAACGTTGCAAAAACCTTGATTTGGAGAGCAAGTTTAGGCTATAGAATTATGCTGATAAATCCAGAAACAAGTGGTGAATCTGGGAAAGACTGAGTAAGCAGACCTCCACAGATTTTGCTTGGAAAAAAAAATATTTGACCACTTCCTCTGATCTGGCATTTATTCAGCAGCATAGTGTATTTGTAAGAAAAAAGATAAGAAAAAAAAAAGCAGCAACCTCCAGAACAAGCCAGTCATATTTGTGAACTGATTACACCAACGATGATAAACTGAAACAGAAACCACTTTTCAAAAGAAAAAAAAGATGATACTGCTCATAAATCTTTTTTAACAATACAAGAAACCTAACAACATATTATTCCTTTATGAATACTGCTCAGAACCCTATGTATGAACATCATGAATTAGCACATTACTTCGAAAAATAAACCATACTTCTAATTGGTACGTCGATCATTCAAGTATGCCATGTTATCCACTTCAGTAACTAATTCCCTCAAAAAACTTTGAGATAAAATTGAAGTTGCAGGCATATTTTGGTTTGAGTACATATTACCTCTCCAGAGTAATTTTTTAAGTAAAAAAAAAAAAAGGCTGAAATCCAAGAAATGCAAAGTGAAGACAGCACTTATGAAACACGTTCCCCAAGTACTTCAATTTTTCTCCCATCCTGACACCACTCTTCTGTTTTGTTACATGTATCTAGTTTTGTGATTATCTCTGTCAAGCACAATGTCTGTACCTGTTCTAATTCTTTGTTTAATGATACACAAATAACTAGCTGACATGGGCTCTAGTGTACATCTGCAAGTCCTCTTACAGCAGCTGCTTACGGCAATTTCCCAAGCAAAATGCCTTCAGTAAACAACATCTTCAACATCTTCAGTCAGAAACGTGCATTAAATTTACACATACAACATACCCCAAGAAACTCCACAGCCCTACTAGCAGATGAAAAATTTAAAAATACTAGCGTTTTTTTTTTTTTAAGTGTTAAAATGCATTTTCTTAGGACAAAAAAAGGGAGTACAAGTCTGATATCTCTGTGCTACTTTGCATAATTAACAGGAACTAAGTTACATGACTTCAAATGCCTAAGTAAAACACAATCTGTACTTTGCATTTCATGGTTGATTTGCATTCGTGTCACTGAGAAAGATAACATGCATTCATAACCCATTATCCCTGCTGCATTTTTTTCTGTGAAATCATTCTCTAACCACAGGATGCGATTCCACATTTAAGTTCATCAAACCTAAATTCTGTGAAGGCTTTCACAGGCCCCACCATTCCTAAAAATCACAGGGCAAGTCTTGTGTAGCCCCTAATGCATTTTGTAGCGGGCTCATGACTGTAACTACTTGTCAGCTCATGAGTTTGATGGCAATGTGCGTGCAAATATGGAACCTGGAAAGAGCAAAAGAAGTCAAGCTGAGGAATGCCAGAGCAGGAAAGAGGACTGTGTCCTCATCATCTTCACCCAATAACTCTTCTTGTTTCCAGTAGCAGCTTCCTTTCTGACAAACCACATGATGGTTTGTCAGAAACCTAGGGAGGATGCCTACTACTGCAAACCATTACATTTTCGCAGCTATGGGACGGACGTAAGTGCTTCTGCTGGCTCACTTCTAGACTCAACAAAATGTTCCGATATGCTTCTGCTCCTCATAGCAGTAATGCCCACAAGCCAGAGACCAGACTCTTCTCTCATTTTCTCCCTATAAAGCATTTTATTGTTGTTTTGTTTGGTTAGTTGGGTTTTTTTAAAGCAGATCACAGAGTGAAGTTAAATGTCAGCGGGAAAACACACTTGCCTTCTCCACTTCATTTTTGTTAGCCTGTTACTGTAAAGGTACAGAAGACCACCACAGAACCTCAAGGAATAAAAACGGGATGAGAAGAGGAGGCTTGGGAAAGAGATGATCACGATGCTCCCTTTCTGTTGCCTTGGGAACTCACTCAAGGTATGCAGAAAGGGAGAATTCTCCTAGGCTTGCTGATCTCTTTCACAAGCCTCACTGAGGAGCAGCTCTCCTTTTCTCGCCAATACACCCCTGCTGAGTGCTTTATATTTTTAAGTTCCTCTGCCAAGGACAATTATTGTCATCAAAGCCAACATTTTGTTACAACCTCAAAAGTTAGTAATTATTAAAATAAGACTTTATCATCTATGCCCTGTATTAATACAGAGAAGAGCCCAAAAGATTCCCATCTAGCAAGTAACTTGGATCTCTGCATTGCCTTGCTCTCTGTATTGCTTGGCTATATAAAGTGGAAAAACAAGTTAGTGAATCTTGGCAAAGATATTTCTATTTTTAGGATGTTATAATTACAGACTTTTGTGTTCAGTTTACACAAAGTTTTATGGAAAATTCTACCTAAACCTCAAATCTAACCCACCAGTTTTGAGGGTTGTCTTAACACTGCGTTCTGGAAGGATAAGCAGATACAGCGTACACTCAACTACATTACTTGCAAAATTGACCACCATAAACTTATTATTCTTTTTGTGTGAAAGGTGGATATTGCTTGAATTCCTCAGTTCTACTTCTTGAAAGAGAACCAGTTCAGTATTCATTTTCAAAGATGAAGCATGAATTATTAAAATTATAAAACGCATGTATGTATGACGCACCACACCCCAAAAATAAGACAGTATTACTCTGCAGTAAGAAGTAGCTATTTCACTGTAGGATAACATTAAACTTATTAACTCAACTGCAACTCCTGGTTTAATACTCCAAATAATTGGCTCCCAGAAAACCCTGGTGATACAAATAGAGGCAAAGTAGCAACCAGATAGAACCAAGTCTAACAAAATGGCAGCTTGGGACTTGGTTCACTGAGGTTGATGCCAAAACATCACTGACTTCAGTAACATCAGGATCAAACCTTCCCTGATCTGTCCCAATCCTGTAAAAGTAGTGATGGACCTACCACTGCAACCATACGAGTATCATGAATGTCATAAGGTAACAGTATATATGAACCAATCTGACTCAAATACCAGACGCACACCTTATTGAAGTAGTCTACATTATGAACAACACCTTAATGCACCACAAAATGGGACACAGCAGCAGCAAGTATCTAAATTGATCAAAGACAATGATTTAACTCAACCTGTTGTATTTCACACATGCATTACCATAGGTTTTTAAGGCACATTTTTTGCCTTTTCCAATACTTCCACTGATATTTAAAATGTGATAGTTAGACAAGTATGTCTGCATAACTTCTACCTTTCTAATCCATGCTTGGGGACCACTGTTGGTCAGCTCATCTGAGGACAGAATCTGTGCTCCAGTACTTCCTGTGAACTGGCCAGGTATGGAGTTTGATTGAGCCCAGGCATCAATCTGAAAAATCAAAATCAAACGTAAGACCAAAATAAAAATGTGCATTTTTTTCCTTGGCAATTCTCTGTTGCTTCTCAGTAATTTTCAAAATGGTTCCTCACTTATGTTTAGTGCTGTGTTCATAAGACTCATTTGTAAGCAGATGCCCCATAAAGCTGAGTATCTTTGTACATTAACCCTAAAGCCTGAGCTCAAAGTCTAGCAAGTTCATGGTTTGCTTTATCCTCAAGATCAGTGTTATGAAGTGCAAAATAAAAGTATAATTTTTAATCATGTGCCCATAAACTGGGCTTCCAAAAACCTGTACTTAAAAACGTAAGAAAAATCAGCTGCTGTGAGAGGTAAACATTTAAGTTCATCAAAATGCTGATGAAAAAGTGAACATTACCTGTTCCTGTGCACGATTTAACATGCACATGGCCTCTAAATCAAACGTGTTTTCATTAAGCCTTTTCTGAGCCACCGCTCGATCATTCATAGCTGTAGTTATGTCCACGCCCTAGGAAGAAAAAGATTATTTTTAAAAATACATCAGACCCCAATAATATCCATTTCATCTGGAAAAGCTGTTGTAGAATAAATGCTACAAATACTAAAAAGTTGTTTTATACATTGAATAGTTGGTTTGATATATAAATAGGCAATGTGAAAAAAATCCTGGGACTACTTGTTAAGAATATACAATATGGGCTTTCCTAAACAAATACAAAATCTGAAGTTGGAGTATAACACCCTGATAATTTAATATCACCTTTACATACAAAATATCAAAAGAATTATTTTCAGAGACCTATTTTGGTCACAAGAAGTTCTGGTGCATAATACTTAAATAGAGAAGCATATCATTGTTCAATGGAATCCTATTAACCAACAGAACTGAATGTAACTTAGCTTATTTTTTTTTAAAAAAGCCTTCATACAGAGCTGTTCACATGAGCACCCTACTATTAAGTAATGCTAAGACTTCAAGTTTTATGTATAAAAAAATTACAGCAAGAATCACATGTATTCCACGAACTTGGCTTTAGTGTTTTCTTAATCTTAATCTTCAGCCTAAAACAGGCTTGCATAAAAATAAAAGCAGACTGGTAGCTCTTAAAATTGACTGTTTTGGAAAGGATTATTTAAATCTGTGCTGCTGAACTAGAATAAAATGTAAAGAAAAAAAATTTGAAACCATCTCACACATACTAATCAGAATCATTTGGGTAAAAGTATGGAGCAAATGAAGCAGCTCAATGAAAACCCCTACTCTGTGTAAAGCAATCAAGAAGGAAATCCAAAACATTTGGGGATATAAAGGTGTAACAAATTACAGCTAGCGTACAGCTCTTTTGTAAAATTACTTGTGCCTTGTTCTTCAGATGATGTGCATTTTATGGACCATTCTGTTTTGAAAGAAGAAAAAGAACAGTCTCAGAGACAAGTTAAATTTCTTTGGAGATGAGCATGTGAAGGAGACTGAAAGGGCTGGAACTGTTTGATGCACAGAAGAAACCCAATAATAAAAACAGCAAGTGGCATACAGACATAAAGTCAGCTGATGGTTTAATTTTCTTTTACTTTGTATTACGAAATACCGGTCTCCTTTATTAGTCACTATCTCATAACCTTAGCGTCTCACACATTATACTAGAATAAAGGGCCAGTAGACAAAACTGAAACTAATTTAAAATTGACTCTGCTGAGCAGAAAAATACAGTTAATCCACAAAATCCCTGTTACAGGAATCAGGTCAAGAACTTCGTAAATAGTGAAGAACAGTAAAAGAGACACGAATATCTACAATCGCATAAAACAGAGTAATTATTTTTGTACTCTGGCTATTAAATCTTATTTTAAGATTAATTTTTTTTTACCATTTAGGACAAAAAGTATCTCCGTTGAGAAGATCATTACTGAAACATCTCACACTGACCAAGACAGACTTAAAGTCCCAGAAGTCCTATGTGTCTATGAAAAGGGCTTCAGTGTTTATTGTCCCAGCTGACAAAAACACAGATCATAAAACAAGGCACAAAAACAATTAGAAGGTTTTCTAACAATCACCTATCATGACAGTCACATATGTAAAAGAATGCCTGTTTACAATACGCTTTCTTGTGTTAATAAGTTTCCCTTATGTATAATTAAAATAATTCTTTAATGTTTTGTTTGTGAAACTGGTTCAGGAGATAAATAAAAGTTATTCTACTCACCAAAAGCTTCAATCCAGCAATACACATAGGCATGCAAGTAGTCCACTGAAACCACATTGGGACCACTCACATACTTAAACATACATGTGTACTTTAGTGCTTTACCGGACTGGGGCCTATTAGTAGATACCCTGGTTAGTTAGAATTCCCATACACTTTCCCCACATGGTCAGTCACCATTTTGGAGACCATCATGGCTTTGTATTATGTCAAGACACTCGATGGCAGCTTTGGATCTTGAAAAAAAAATATCTCTGCTTGAAGTATGAAAAGTTGTTATTATTTAGTCAAGTAAAACAGTTTCAAGTTCAGCATGCTATTCTCCATAAGAGTTCTACCTTTCCAATCCTGACTGCTAATAACATTTTCCCCACAGACACAACTCACAAATACTCGAGGCAAGAAGGAAGAGGCTGACAACAGAAAGCAGACATTTTTGACATACTTTGTAAGTCCGATACACCAAATGCATTTACTACATTTTTAGATTATGATGGCTTCTCTGCATAATAGTCACCTGTGTATACTCCAAACTTAAATACAACCCTTCAACTCTATACTTTCAGACTTTCAAATATAGCTTCTTTCTCTTGCTTCTAGAGACATGCCAATACTTCAGATTACTTTTTCCTCCATCTCCTACTACAACAAACAACTATATTAAGAGCATAATGTTTTATTAAAATGATTCGTAATGTATTAGCAGGGCCATTTCAGACTTCTTATTCCCATAACTAATTCTGGGACTTGAATAAAAACGTAACAATAAAAACAGTTATGTATTTTTTAATGTCAGTATAGACTGCAACAGAATGGTCATAATGAGGTTTCAAAATTAGCAACAGTGAATGGAGGTAAATTATATGTCAAACTTCCTGAGGATCCAAGGACACTCCCCCAGTACCCTACTCCAACAGCAAGGGAGCTTATCTGGCTTATTTTGCTCAAAGGAAGCCATTTTATCCACAGAGAGTCCTCATAAGCATTAAAAAAATTAAGCAGAGAAGCACTCTGTCACCTTTCAGAGTCCCCGAAGAAACATACAGGGATTCTGCTACTACAGGAGTATTCCTGTATTTCAAAATTAAGGATTGTCAAACCCAAGGGGATGGTATGCTCTGCTGTCAGCTAATGACCCTTGAAATCACCCTTAACAAAAACCAAGTTAAGGTAAATGCCAATAAAAATATTTATTTACAAAATATAAAAACAGACAACATTGTTACAAGCATTTATAAAGATACACATGACAGAAAGGAAAGTTTAATATATTTACTCCAATGTCCATTTTTAAGGCCTCTTCTACATCATCAATACACAAACCATCAGTGCTTAGCTAGCCCAATTTGTCAAAGACACAAGCCTAGCATCATTGGCAACCTGGATGCAGGTATCTACAGAGCTTGCCTGAACTACGAGTATATCATTAACCATTTGAAGAACAAAACATTTTACCACCTGGTAAAAACACAGCCAAACGTTATTATACAATGTTTCTATGCTCTGGACTTTTTACATATACACTAATAACTGGGAATGACATTCTGCACAAACATTTCAGAATGTTTGTCTTATTAGTGGTTCATGACAAAGACCAAACAGCAGTTACCAGCCACACTGAGGGAACAACAAATTGGGTGCCTGACTGTCAAACTCCAAGGTATACACTGAAAATATCTGCTGAATGAGTTATAGTCACTGT
Organism: Phaethon aethereus; assembly: GCF_964289735.1. Classification (NCBI taxonomy): domain Eukaryota; kingdom Metazoa; phylum Chordata; class Aves; order Phaethontiformes; family Phaethontidae; genus Phaethon; species Phaethon aethereus. Next base: position 92,263 of record NW_028113775.1, on the reverse strand, counting down.
GCTTTTGGTGTTGTAAAAGACACAGAAGAAAACACCTTCTGTGCTTCACGAAGTGAATTGTACAGTCTTAGAAAGTTCTTGAAAAACAAAATGCACCAAGCGGAAAGATCATTTCATCAGAATTGATGCCAAGGCTTTTTTGTTTATTTGCTTTGAAAGGTATGAGAACAAGTCTTCAGATGGAGTGAGGTTAACATCAACTTGAAAAAATTTACATCTGCCTTAAATATTTAATTTACTTAATTACAAAAACCCCACAAAATATCCTTTTGAAGACATTTCAAGGGGAAAAACATTTGCGCTTTTTTTTTTTTTCAGTTTATTATACATACAATCAGATTTTCCTTTGGAAGGCCACATGGAAGACAACTACTTAAGAATATGTGACTGTAAAGCTAAAAAATTAGTGGATACATCCAGATGAAATGGCAGTTTCAGAAACTACTTTCAAATCTATTTTTAATGGATTACATTTCAATGCAATGTTATTGCTCTAAGATTGGTAGGACAATTGTAATTATTATTAAATTTATAATTACGGAAGTCTCAACTTAGGGTATTAACCTCTGCAGGAAACTGGACAAGAAACTTGCTTTTCATCTTCAAGCAAAATTCTCTTGAGACAAAGAAGTCACTAGTTGACAAAAGCATACAGTGTGGGTACAGGTTGCTTTCATCATTGCCCACATGAGCGTAGCGACCAGATTTGAAGACCGCAGCAGTTCAGATAATTAGCTTATTAAGTGTTAGATATTACCTACGTAAGCGGTTTTTTTTCACAGGCTGCACTTTGACACCAGACTGAGCAGGTAATGGTTTTGGTTTTCTTATATGATATGCTTTCCTTCCCTTCCTTACCTCAATGGATGGTTTGGGGAAAACATCATCCTTGCTTTCTTCTTTGCCTTTTTCAACTGGAACCCATTCTCCGTAGACACTATCTGCTTCTTTTTTCCTATGTTGAGACCCAGATGAAACAGGAAATTCCTTTGACAGGCTGACCTGATTTTTTGGTTGTGGTGGTGGTGCTGGTTTTATGCTGGGAGTCTTAGAAGACATAAAATTAGAAAAAGTTAAAACTTGAAAACACACAATACTCACGTCTTTGAGAAATGATTTATTGCATACACTTGGTATTGAGTTTTCATAGAACAGTCATACTTCTGACTAGCAAACAGAAAGCCTTCATAACAAACCATTTTAGCACAGCCTTAAAAACACACAAGTGAGCAACAAACTGCAGTGTAAGAGAAGATGAAGCAGCTAGAAGCTAAACTTGCTTAAATCACCTTCAGCAGCCAAAAATATGCAAAACCTCACTCTGACAATTAAACTCCCTGCTTTCCCTTCACCCCATCATGAAGAGAATAATCTTAATCTGCCACATATACATTTTGTAACGGAAAGCTCCAAAATAAGAACCCTGGGCAGCAAAAAAAAATTGGCAAAAAAAAATGATGATAAAAAAAATCCACATTACTATACATAGAAAAAGCAGCTTTCAACGTTTTGTTTTCTAGTTTTTGATTATTTTTTAATAGCAGGCATGAATCTCAAAGTAAATTAAGTCTATGAGCTTGTTTCCCTTAGAAAATATTGCTAATATATTAAGAATCCACAGAAGTCTGACAGGTTCTTCTTCTAAGAGGCAAACAGAGCCCAGACAGCTCACCATATTGGGTAAACTCCTACTATCAAAGGAACATGGATGGGAATGGTAGAATCCAGAAAGAATGGAAAGCATGACACTAAAAGGCTCTCAAAACTATGGAAAACAGGCAGACCAGCCCATAACCACTAAACAACATTCCTCTTTGGAGCATGTGTTGAATCTCAAGGTTTCCCGAGTTCCTGTACTTTCTAACAGTACAATATAAAGCATAAATTTATATCTACCTTACATCTTATATAAATATGTATTCCTGCTTATTTTGTGGACACCACAAGCTTTACATATATTTGTACCTAAAAATATAAATATTATTTATATTTTCACTTAGCATATTAATACTTCTATAGTACTTTATACCGTGCAAAATCAGAGCAGACTTTCATGGACACAAAAAAACCCCGAAGATATAACTGTTAAATTTTTTTTTTAAATCTAGACAAATTCTAACCCATGCTTCAAAGCATACAAATCCCAGATACATTTAAAGAAAGAGTCCCTCATTTGATTCCTTCCAACATGCTCTATACCCAGAAAGTGTCAACACAAGCTGAGAGAGTCAAAAGCAGTGCCCCAGGGAGGCGGTTTAATGGGACATTTAGACCCTCTCAGTAACAGGCAAATCAGTAATCCTCATTCTTCAACACAGCATTTACCTCTCTATTTGCTAATCTCAAAATTAACAGAACTTTTTTCTCCTTTGGTGAACATTTGAGATCTATTGAAGAAGCAGACATACAAGACTTGGAGTCTTCACAAAGTTCAAGGCATCGTCTTGTTTAGAACACCTCAAAATGCTTTTAGAATTTTGCTGGGGTTTTGTGTTTGTTTGTTTGTCTTTTAAATAAAAACTATGCAGTTCCAAAAGTATTTTCCAATTCCAATGATGCTTGTGATTTCATACTGATATTTTTGCAATGAAAACGTGAAGTAAAACCAACCATCTTTATGTCATTTAAGCTTTAAAAGCTGCAAAGACATTAATGAAAAAAACAATTTCAATCCAATTATGGGAACTAACACAATTTCATAGACTGCAGGTAAGTTCTTATTGTAGCAAGAGTACTTTTAACAACATCCCAGTGCAACTTCACCAAGATTATCAACCCGTTTAATTTCTGTAAAATTACTTGCATTACTTAAAAATTACAATTTAAAATATTGGCAATTAAAGCAGTACTCACACTTAAATTGAAAAAAATAGGTTTGGGTTCACTGAGCTTAAAAGGATGATTATAGAAAGGACGTTCTTCCTCCTCTTCATCAGAAACATGAGGTTTGTTCACTATCACATCATCTGTGCTTTGAGCAATCTTCTTGCATTTCTAAGAAAAAAAAGGGACATAACAGATCTAAATAAACCTGGGCTTCCAACAAAAATACACAAAAAGAACATTTTTACAAAAAAGTGTTTTTCTTTTCTAAAGCAGGAGGCAAAACCTGAGAAAATCTTCTAGCAATGTCATCAATTTATGTACTTTTGACATTTTACACACATTATTCAAACACCTACCTAGTTTGCTAGGCACTCATGCAGAGAATAATTTCACAGACATAAGATTTCAGCAGCATACTGTAAAACTTGCTACACAGTGCTAGTTGCACAATGTGTGTCTAAGGCTGCAAACATTCCAGAGTAGGAACTCCCTGGTTGTCTGGCATCCCACATAATTAGCACATTGCAATCTGATAGAAACTTCACTATAACTCACAAAACTATTACACAGGAAAGCCTAAGTTATTAATAGTTACTAATGCTAAGTTCCACTGATAGTGCAGGGACCTAGTCAGAAGCAATGGCTCCAAAAGATTTCAGATTTCTTCTGAAATAGTTTGACATTGGCCAGGTACACAAGACATCCCTATTTTATATTCGACAGAAGTTTAATATAAAACATATAGGTGCTACGGGGATACTGCAGTCAAATGAGAAGAGAAGGCAGGGAAGGGAAAAAAGACATTCTAGAGGCTAGAATTCTATCATGAAAAACTCTTTACTGATCATGGTTATCTGCACTGACTGTTTACCAGTAACAACTATAACTTAGTCAGTCCAAAATGCATTTGAGAACATTATAGTCTAGTATCATGCTTCTATTATGTCCCCATTCCTGAAAAGTATACTTACAACACTCACAAGACATTTGAGGACATAATATCTGAGGAAGTAACACCGGCAAAGTGAAGTCATCATCCAAGTTCATACCACTGTAAGTCACATCTGTTTGATGACCTGATTGTTGGCATATAAGGAGCAGACAGCTCCATCACTAAAAATCAAGACACAGTGATGGCACTGTTCTCAGAAAAAAAAAAAAGATTCCTGTGCTCTCCTGTGCTAAGATGCCTCCAAACAATGACTGAAGCACATTCTTTAGGCAACAAGAAAAGCCTGCACCTATTTGGAAAGCTAATCAACAAAATGCATTATCTATAGTTATTAGTTGGCTCCCAACTAATTGGAAGCAGTTTGTCCAGTTTGCAGGTTACAATGCAGAGAGGAAAGACAATGCAGCTAGCTTTGCAAGAATCTGAACAGGCTCTGGAAGGCTTCTCCACTTGTGCACACTACCATATCACAATGGCCTGGACTGCTTCTGTGGCCAATTTTGACTCAACAGAACAGGAACATCGTCCAGATTCCCACATTTAGAAAGGGCAAGGAAGGGGCAGGTTTTGAGCTTCCAAACTGGCATAAGAAGAACCACTTACGCTGTTTGCACAGTGTATCTGCACAACCTCAGCTTTTTTACTAACAAGTACTTCCGTTTCCACCAGCCCACACACAACTATAAGACTGCTTTTCAACAATTTGAAATTTTTTCAGCTTAAATTCAGATGGTATTTCCACAAACAGAGATGTCAGAACTGTTATACTGATGATGCACTTAAAAAAAAACAAAAAAACGGGGGGGGGGCACTTTTTTTTTCATTCCAAATTTTCTCTAGTTTCTGGGGAATAACACATAGGGGGAAATTAGCAAATTGAACAAGGTGTAAAGAACAAGTAAAAGGACAAGTAGCAATTCTTACCCCACAATCAGAACAAAAACATCCCATTTGTAAACCTGGAATTGTAACAGGATAGAACTGCAACAATAATTCTCTGAAAATATCTTAAGAGCATGTATTGAAATATATAGAACTATGTGAAGTGGGCACTAGATTTTTTAACCCAGAGATAATATTCAACAATGCGAAATTCACTAACAGAAGTAAGAACATAAAAACCTAACACCATCAGAACCAAAAACTAGAAGTGAAAGCTTTGATTTTTATGAACAGGAGTGCAAAAAAACCCTACCTACTTGCACAAAATTAGGAAACCATCAAAACAAAAAAAGGTAAAAGAATTGGATTCCACACATTTCCATGGAATTAAAAAGCCCGTTTTCAAGACTTAAAAAAAAACTTGTAGAGAATAAGGTCTCAAACCACAAGCCAGCTTACAAGCAAACCAAGCACAGAATGACAGCTTGCCTGGAAGGCACAAAAATCCAATTTGCTTATTTTCAGGTTTGATACTGTTGTTCTCACTTACCTCAGTGAGCTCCTTTAGTGTATCTCTTGATGACTTCTGATTGGCTTTGTCGTCCTTCTTTTGAGATAACAAAGGCATCAGACTTGGTGGTAAGGGAACACCAGACTTAGCACACATGGCAGCTGCATTAGCTTTGGCTATTTCAAGCAGCTGGGCCTTGTCTAAAAAAAAAAAATTTTTTTTTTTAAGAAAAATTATTTTTACAGATTCTTGTTTTAATAATAAATAAGCATTTCTGGCAGACTAAACAATGTACAAACAGAAAACACGAGATTTTACCCACACTGTGCATTTTTACGTTCTGTGAAAATAACAAAAATTGCACCTAGCTGCTCCGGACTTTTTAAGATTTGGTCTACCCAACAGACAAGTGAAATTGCAAATTTAACACAAAGCACAGGAGTCCAAATTACAGCACTCAAAATCCTCCAAACCCCAAAGTTATGATATCTATTTTACTTCACCAATTCATTCTAGTTTTGGAAATACTAGGTCATTTCCACACAGCACAAATTCCAAAGTCTACTTCCTAGCTATCTCTGAAAAGTATTCAAAGGTCTTGAAGTCCCCCTCAAGTCCCACAGTACGTAGCCTGAAAGCTATGTACAATGAACAGAAAAATGTAAGCCCTGAATTCAGTGTGCACTTGTGCAAAATACAATTACACGCAAACATACTTGCCTCTACAAAAATACTTGTCTGGTAGAGGAGCTTCCGTAACTTTATGAGACAAAACTAAATGGATCAGAACCTGAAGTCCACAAAAGGAGGCTTCCTCACACACTGTGCAAGAGCTCGTCTCTCAAAATTAAAAGTTTCTTTCTCCTTACGTAACTTACTACCAAAGGAAACTACAAGGCCTCTCTTCCTCCAGTCACAGAGAAAAGAAAAAATCCTAATGAACTGCATCTTTTATTTTCTAGTCAGCTGGGTCTGGTAATATTTTCAGAAACGAGTCTCCCTTCCCATTAAGTTCTTACCATGGGAAAGAGGCAAGACAGAGTAATGGAAACAGATACAAGCATTACAGCTGACGACAGACCCAAGAACCTGATTCAGCTACAGCATGAAAGTTCCTACTGGAAGTCACTGCCTAAAGGTAATGCACAAAGTGACTTCCAAGAAATTCCTAATGAATGCTACAGCGGTATGTTAAAATAAGACTATGTAAATGAGCACAGTATCATCTAACCATGGAACTACTAAAAATAAAATTATCACTTACCCAAGTCTGTAAGACGTTTAGGTGACCTGCTTGAAAATCGTTCGGATGACCTCGACCTACGACGATCAGGTGATCTACTGTATCTTCTTCTTCCTGAAGATCTCGATCGCCGTAGTCGAATTGGTGACCTACTAGAGCTTCGTCGTCTTCCTCTTGACCTTGATCGCCTTTGACGAATAGGTGTTCGACTCCTGCTCCGTAATCTGAGTGATATTCTACGATCTCTTGAATCTGATCTTCTTCTCCTCCTGTCAGTAGATCTTGATCTATTTCTCTGAGATCTCTTACGCCGGTCTCTTGATAAAGAGCGCCGCCTTCTTGATGCTGACCTTGACCTGCTCCTCCTTCTGTGCCTTGAACGTGACAATGAGCTAGACCGAGAGCGTCGATTAGATTTTGATCTTGATGCTCTTCTCCGCGTTACCGATCTAGAGCGATTCCGTCTAGAGCGAGATTCTGTATCATATCTCTGGGATCTGCGCTGAGAAGACCTGGAGCGTCTGCTTCTAGACCTCCGTGAAGATTCTTTATCTGCTGTTTTTTCAACAGATTTGGATCGACTCCTTTGGCGAGCAGTGGACCTGGAGCGTCTACGTCTAGACCTCCGTGAAGATTCTTTGTCTGCTGTTTTTTCAACAGATGTTGATCGACTCCTTTGGCGAGCAGTGGACCTGGAGCGTCTACGTCTAGACCTCCGTGAAGATTCTTTATCTGCTGTTTTTTCAACAGATGTGGATCTACTCTTCTGGCGAGCAGCAGACCCGGAACGTCTATGTCTAGATCTCCGTGAAGACTCTTTGTCTGCCACTTTTTCCACAGATGTCGATCGACTCTTTTGGCGAGTAGGAGATTTTGAGTGTCTGCTTATAGATCTTCGTGAAGAGTCTTTATCAGATATTTTATCAACAGATTTGGATCTAGATTTTTCACGTTCAGAAGACTCAGAACGCCTACTTTCAGGTATAAAAGAGGAGTCCTGTTCCTCCAACCTCTCAAGAGGCATGGAATCCTGTTTATCTTCATCTGCCAAAGAGGGCTCCACATCCTCACCCTCTTCAGCAGTGGTGGACCTTGACTCATGCTCATCTGATGATGTAGAGTCTCTTCGTTCAGCTGTCAAGGAGGGTTCCACGTCATCTGCTTCTTCACCAGTGGTAGACCTCGATTCACGCCCATCAGGGGATGTGGAACGTCTGTGTTCAGTTGTCAAAGAGGGTTCCATATCCTCTACTTCTTCACCAGTGGTAGACCTTGACTCATGCTCATCTGATGATGTGGAATCTCTTCGTTCAGCTGTCAAGGAGGGTTCCATATCCTCCCCATCTTCACCAGTGGTAGACCTTGACTCATGTTCATCTGAGGATGTGGAGTGTCTACGTTCAGCTGTCAAAGAGAGCTCCCGGTCCTCTGCTTCTTCACCAATGGTTGACCTTGACTCACGTCCATCAGGAGACATGGAACGTCTATGTTCAGCTGTCAAAGAAGGTTCCAAATCCTCTATTTCTTCACCAGTTGTAGACCTTGACTCATGGTCATCAGAGGATGTGGAATGTCTACGTTCACCTCTTGGAGAGGGCTCCCCATCTTCTATATCTTCCCCAGTGGTAGACCTTGACTCATGCTCATCAGAGGATGTGGAGTCTCTTCGTTCAGCTGTCAAGGAGGGTTCTGCATCCTCCACCTCTTCCCCAGTGGTAGACCTTGACTCTTGATCATCAGAAGACACTGAGCATCTACGTTCCGTTGTCAAAGGCTGCTCCAGATATTCTGCTTCTTCACCGATACTAGATCTTGACTCATGCTCATCAGGGGACGTGGAGCGCCTATGTTCAGATGTCAAAGAGGGCTCCCGATCATCCATTTCTTCATCTATAGTAGATTTCTGGTCGTGGCCCTCAGGGGACACAGATCGTCTATGCTCAGAAGTCAAGGACTCCAGACCCTCTTCCTCCATGGGAGATTTCGGCTCATGACCTTCCTGATACGAGGATGTGGAATGCCTACGTTCAGATATCAAAGAGGACTCTAGATCCCCTGTTTCTTCACCAGGGGCAGATTTCACACTGTAGCCATCAGGGGACATGGAGCACCCACTTTCAGGCATTAAAGAAGGCATTGCGTCATCCATTTTTTCAACAGGGATGGATTTCAAGTCACTGTCATCAGGGGACATGGAGGCTCTATCATTTAGCATCAACGGTTCAAGACTGCCTACTTTTTCAACAGTGGGGAATCTCAACTCCTGGCCATCGGGGGATGCTGCATGTTCATTTTCAGGTATTGGAGAAAGCTCCCGCACATCTGCTTTTTGAACAGGGGTGAATCTTACCTCCTGGCACTCAAAAGACAAAAGATGGTCATTTTCAGATGTCAAAGAAGAATCCATATCCTCTGTTTTCTCAGCATGAGTCAATCTTGATTCATACTCTTCAGGGGACAGAGCATGTTCATTTTCAGATGTCAGAGAAGGTTCCTTAGCCTCTACTTTTTCAGCAGGGCTAGGCTGCAGCTCTTGACCTTCAGGAGACATGGTACATTCACCTTCAGACATCAAAGACAACTCCTGCACTTCTGTTTTTCCAACAACAGTAGACTGCAACTCCTGGCTATCACTAGACATTGAACTTTCACTTTCAGATGTTTCAGAACGTTCCTCCATTTCTTCTTTTTCAACAGGACTGGATCTCAAATCATGGCCTTCAGGGGATACATCATACTCATTTTCAGACAGCAAAGAACACTCCTGCACCTCTGTTTTTTCAGCAAGAACAGAGAGTAACTCCTGCCCCTCAGGGGATGCAGCATATTGACTGTCTGATATTAGTGAAGGCTCCTGCACCACTGTTTTTTCAGCAAGGGTAGACTGTAATCCTTGGCCTCCAGGGAAGATGGTATATTCACTGTCAGATGTCAGAGAACGCTCCTGCACCTCTTTTTCAGCAGGGCTGGATGTGATCTCCTGGCCCCCAAGAGAGACAGCATATTCATTTTCAGACAACAGAGAACACTCCTGTACCTCTGTTTTTTCATCAAGGGAAGATGGCAATTCATGATCTTCACAAGACACAACGTATTCATTGTCAGGTACTACAGAAGGCTCCTGCATCTCTAACTTTTCGGGAGAGCTAGATCTCAAGTCCTGGCCCTCCCAAGATACAGCATATTCATTTTCAGCTGCCAGAGCAGGCGCTTGCACTTCTATCTTTTCAACAGGGTGTGACTGCAACTCCTGGCTCTCGATGGACACTGAACATCTTTCTTCAGCCATATGATAAAGTTCCCGCACCTGTGTTTTTTCAGCAGGGGTTGATGTCAACTCCGGGCCATCAAGCTCTATTGTGTATTCATTTTCAGACATTTGGGAAGGCTCCTCTACCTCAACTTTTTCAAAAGGGGCAGATGTGAATTCATGATCATCAGAGGAAACAGAACGTCTGCTTTCCAGTATCAAAGCAGGCTCCTGCACCTGTATTTCTTCATCATAGGCAGATCTCAACTTGTGGCCATCAGGGGATGCAATGCATTTCAGTTCAGATGACTTTCGCACCTCTACTTTTTCAGCAGGGATATTTCTCAGTTCATGACTACCAGGCAACAGAAAAAGCCCACCTTCAGATATCAGAGAAGTCACTGGGGCCTGTAGTTTTTCAGGTGATGTGCTTACTGATTCACTAACATTAGCAGGCTTGGAGAACCCACTTTCCAGTGAGAGAGCAGGCTTCTGTATCTCCCTTTTCCCAGCTGCACTGGATGTCAATTCATACCCTTCAGGGAAGACAGAACACCTAAGCTCAGATGCCAATGACAATTCTGCACCTTCTGTTTTCTCAAAGTAATTGTGTTTTGATTTACAGCCATCATGGCACACAGGAATTACACTTTTAGACATCAAGAAAGATCCTGTACCCTCTATTTTTCCAGCAGGCAGGCATCTCAATTCATGCATTTCAGAAGATTCAGAGCAGTCAATTTCAAGTACTTGCGAAAGTGTCGGACCATCTAAATCTTTGTCAAAAGATGATCTGGACTCATGAACTTCAGAAGACTTGCAGCTTTGTCCTACAGTTGTCAGTACAACTTCCTGCACTTTTTCAAAAGATGACTCTGAAATGAGGCCATCCGAGACCTCAACAGGACCACACTCAGATGTCAGGGAAACATCCGGAGCCTTGACTCTTTCAACAGATAAATATCTTTGTTCATTTCCATCAGGTGACTTGAAGGACCCACGTTCAGATATCAACGGAAGCTCCCCTACGTCTGCAGCAAAGCTGGATCCTGATTCACGTCCATCAGGAGACCTGAAGCTGTCAGAAGCCAGGGAAGGTTCTTGCATCTGACCCTTTTCAACAGGCAAGGAGGCTGACTCACAGACATCAGGGAATGCAGAGCATGCAACTTCAGGTGCTAAAAAAGATTTTTGAGCCTCTACTGTTTCAAGAGATAGTGACCTTGACTCAGGGCTGTCAGCCAACTTCGAAGATTCACTTTCAGGTACCTGCAAAGACTTCTGAAGCTCTGTTTTTTCAACAGGGATGTGTCTCAATTCATGACCATCAGAAAAGTCAGAGAGTACACCCTCAGACATCAAAGACCCTTGAACCTCCATTTTTCCAGAGGACGAGGAGATTGTCTTGTAATCATCAGCAGATACAGAGCATCCACTTTCAAGTGTCAGAAGAGGCTCTGGACCCTCTGTTTCTTTGAGAGAGGCAGATCTCGACTCATCTTCATGGGATGCAGAGGGCTGAAATTCTGTTACTGAAGAAGTTTCTGTATCTCCCCTTTTTTCAACAGATGAGGATCTTGACTTGGATGTGGAGTATGTAAGTTCAGGTAGTGACGAAGACTCCAGAGCCACTGCTTTTTCACCTGATCCATTTTCAGATGTCACAGAAAGCTCTGAAACCTGTGTTGATTCCACTGGCGTGGATTTCAGTTCCTGGTCATCTGTGGTTTTAGAGCTATCGAATTCAGACATCACAGAAGGCTGCAAACCCACTGTTTTTTCAACAGATGAGATTTTTTCAAGACTATCAGAAGTTTTGGAAAATCCACTTTCAGATGCTGGTGGCAGCTCTGGGCCATTTATTCCTTCAACAGACAAAGCTACTGACGTGGGACCATTAGAGGATTTGGAGGAGCTGCCTTCACTTGCAAAAGAAGGTTGAGGAACTTCTACTTTTTCAAGACATTTGGCTGACTCCTGAAGTTCAGAAGACTCCACATGCTTGCTACTGCTCTTTACTGAGGACAATTTACTCTCTCTTTTTTCTATAGATTTGGACCTTGACTTAACACTATCAGAGGACTTGGAACGTTTCCGTTTGGATTTTTTTGAAGATTCCTTGCGCTTTTTTTCAACAGACCTAGACCTAGACTTGTAACGTTCAGAAGATTTTGAGCGGCGACGCTTAGATTTTCGTGAAGACTCCTTCTTTTTTTCCACTGATTTGGATCTAGACTTGTAACGGTCAGAGGACTTTGAACGCTGACGTTTAGACTTCCGCGATGATTGCTTTCGATCCCTTTTTTCTACTGATCTGGATCTAGACTTGTAACGGTCAGAGGACTTCGAGCGCTGACGTTTAGACCTCCGCAGAGATGCCTTCCGACCTCTCTTTTCAACAGATCTTGATCTAGACTTCGAACGATCAGAGGAACCAGACCCCCTATGCCTGAACCTCCATGAGTATTCTTTGCCCCCTCTCTTTTCTGAAGACCTGGACCTAGACTTAGAACGATCAGAAGACCTGGAACGTCTGCGGCGGGATCTCCAGGAGGACAGCCTGCTCCCCCTCTTTTCCACGGACCGTGATTTAGACCTGTAGCGGTCAGAAGACCTGGAACGTCTGCGCCCAGACCTTCGAGAGGACAGTCGCTTTTCCGCTGACCTGGACTTAGACCTGTAGCGGTCAGAAGACCTGGAACGTCTGCGCCCGGACCTTCGAGAGGACAGTCGCTTTTCCACTGACCTGGACTTAGACCTGTAGCGGTCAGAAGACCTGGAACGTCTGCGCCCGGACCTTCGAGAGGACAGTCGCTTTTCCACTGACCTGGACTTAGACCTGTAGCGGTCAGAAGACCTGGAACGTCTGCGCCCGGACCTTCGAGAGGACAGTCGCTTTTCCACTGACCTGGACTTAGACCTGTAGCGGTCAGAAGACCTGGAACGTCTACGTCTGGACCTTCGGGAGGACAGCCGCTTTTCCACTGATCTGGATTTAGACCTGTAGTGGTCAGATGACCTGGAACGTCTACGTCTGGACCTTCCAGAGGACAATCTGCTCCCCCTCTTTTCCGCTGATCTGGATTTAGACCTGTAACGGTCAGACGACCTGGAACGTCTGCGCCTAGACCTCCGGGAAGACACTCTTCTCTCTCTTTTCTCCACAGATCGGGATCTAGATTTGGAATGCTTTTTTCTGGAATCTGAATAGTTTCTGCTCCCAGAACGCGCTCTTTTAGAAGTCAAACGCCTGGAAGTAGAACGTGACCTTGATTTTTTCTTCCGCTTCCTAGACCTGGACTGAGACTTGGAGCGACTCCTTTTTTGTTTCTTTGCATCATGTTTTTTATCACTGCTTCTATGGCTACTTTTTTCAATAACTTTCTCAAGTCTCATCAGAGTTTCCCTCATTCGTGCCGCCACATCAGGTTGCACATCAGATGTTTCTGAATCTCTTTTCTCCGACTCCTGTTCTGGAGTTGCTTCTTTGACAGCCTCAGTCTGTGGAATGTCTTCCAACTGGCCTTCCTCTGCCACAAGTACTGGAACTGCTTCTGTAACAGTCTCAGGTACTGGAGGTGCTTCCAAATCTTTTGTCTCTGCCTCCAACCCCAGAGCTGCTTCTGCATCTTTGAGCTCTACAACAGTCTGAGGAAGAGGAGTTGTTTCCAAATCTTTTGTTTCTGCCACAGGAGCTCCAGCTGCTTCCAACTGTTTTGTGTCTTTGATTATTTCAGATTCAGAAGTCCCTGCTGAATCTTTTTCATCTGCTGCATGTGAAGAACCAAAAGCTGTTTCTGCTATTAAAGCCTCAGATGCTCGAGTCTGCTCTGAATCTTTCTTCTCAACCAGTATCTCGCATTCCTGAGCTTGACCTGGAACTCTCACATCCTCCATTTGTTGACCCTGCACCCCTTCTGCATATTGTACTTCTGCTGCCACTTCATGTTCCAGTGCTGTTTTCAGATCTTTCATGTCCGCTGGTTTTGGAACTGCTTCAGAAGATTTCATTTCAGCAGCACTCAAGATTTCTAGAGCCTCTTCTGTACTCTTCCGTTCTGCAGCAGGTTTTGCTTCTAGAACTGCTTGCAGATCTTCTTGCTTTTCAGTGCGCAAAGATTCTGGAACAGATTCTGAAGCATCGTGTAAAACATTTATTGCCCCCATAGTTCCAGACTTTTGGGAAGTTTCCAAACCTTGGACATCCATGTGTACCTCAGGCTCTTTGATTTCAGATTCTTTCACCTCTATTGTTGCAGACTCGTTCATACTTTCCAACAATCTCAGTTCTCTAATTTCTGATGCTGGCTCCAAATATTTTGCTTTCATTGCTTTCTCTGTTTCTGAAGCTCCTTCCAAATCTTTTACATTGCTAAGTGAGGGCTCATTTTTCTTTGTGCTTGTCCTCCTTGTTGCAATTATATATTCTACAGTAGGCCCTTGAGTTCTCACATCTGTTGAAATCTTAGATTCCAAAGTGCCCTTCAGGTTTCTCATTTCTGTCACTATTTCTGATGCCATAGTTTTTTCTTCCACTCTGGGCAAAGACTCTAATACTGCTTCTGAATGACCTATTGTTTGTTCCTGTACAGATTTTGAAGTTGTTTCTAAAGTTTGCACATGTTCTAGCATTGCTGCTTTGTTCCTTGCATTTGCTTTGTTTGGATCTTCTGGAGCACCTTCAGAATGCCTCATTTCTCTAACCACATCAGATGCCAATGTCCTTCCCAAGCCTTGCATTAGTGTCCTTGTTTCAGATCCCACAACCATTTCCAAATTTTTCATCTGTGTTAAGTGTGAAGTTTTTGATCTCGGTTCCACGTCTTTTACCTCTGCAACTGCCTCAACTTCTGACAAGTTGTCTAAACTTCTTACTTCTACAGTGGCAGAACTGGTAGCTAGTGCAGAATCCCTTATCTCTCCTACCACCTCAGTTTGTGAGGTTGTTTTATGTGTAATGACCTGAGACTGTGAAATGATGGAACTCACTGTTTTGGTTGTACCAAGAGGTTCCGCAACTGTTTCTGTGTGTTTTGGTTCTCTCTCTGCTGTGGTTTTCAAATGCGTCATTCCTGCTAATGCCCCAGACTCTCTAACTGGTTCCATGCTTACACATGCAACCACAGACTCAGGAGTTCTTTCTGACCTTTCTTCTATGGCAAGAAGTCCTGGACCTGCTTCCAAGACTTTGCTATCCATTTTGGCTTCAGAACACACATTTTCTCCTAAGCCCCTTGCCACTGCAAGGGTTCTAGGTTGAAAGACTGCTTCCAAGGCTTGTATCTTTGCCATACCTACAGACCCTGGATCTCCTAAATCTCTCACACCTTTCACATGCAGGTGTGATGAAGATGTCTTCATCTCTGTCCCAGCTCTGTCAAAGTCTGCTTCTGAATCTTTCCTTTTGGTCTCTGCTACAGGTCCTATAGTTGTTTCCAAACTTGCCACTGGACTCACAGATCCAACTTTCATAGCTAGGAGACCAGCATCTGAGCCTGCTTCTACACCTGCCATACTACGTAGATTTATTTCTGAACCTTCTGACACTGCTGTTGAATCTAGTGTTGCTGCTAAACCTCTGGCCACAGTCCCACAATGCACAGCTTCTTCTGAAGCTTTCACACCTTCCATTTGCAAAGACACTGAAGCTGTTTTCAAAGTTTTTGCTTCCACCACAGCCACTGGTCTGAGGACTCCTCCTGGACTTTTCACATCTTCTTTCTGCAAAGACAGAGGAGTTGCTTCCAAACGTCTCAGATTTGATTCACTCTCAGATCCTGATTCTCTCAGGTCCTTCGGTTGTCTCAGTAACGAAGTACCTTCTGAATCTTTTGCCTCTGTTACAGCTACAGGCTTGAGAGTAGATTCTGAAATTTTTGAAGCATTAGTATTTTCGAGTTTCAGAGCAGCTTGACTTGTTTCTCGACCTTTTAGTCCTGTTAGCAGTGCAGCTTCCACAGTTGCTTGTGGACCTTTAAAACTCTCCACCATCTGGATTTCTGGAGTTGTTCGGGGAACGAAGGTCTGCACAACCGCTACAGGTTCTGAAGTTGCTCTTAAACCTTTTGCCTCTGCAACCACATTCACATCTGTCAGTTCTGCTGGAAGTGAAGATTGCTGGGTTGTTTCTGTCAAGACTTTAGGTTGTTGGAACACTCCTGATGCATTCAGCACTGTTGCAGGAACAGTGGTACCTTCCACATCTTTGACTACTTCAACTTGCAGACATTCTCGAGCTGCTTTGACATCTTTTGCTGTAACACCCACAGGTTCCATGATTGTTTCTGAAGTTTTGGGCTTTACTACAGCAACTGGCTGCAGAGCTTCTTCCAGAGCTTTCACATTTTCCATATGCACATAGCTTCTAGCTGATTCAATATCCTTCACTTTTGTAACAGCTCCTGTCCCCAGGGGTATTTTGGCACTTTTTATTTCCACCTGGGTCACAGCAGTCGCTGCAGATATTTTAAAAGTATGTTGCAAAGATATATCTGCCTTCAAGACACTTGAACTCTCTGCGGGGCTGCACTGCGTCACTCTCAAATTATCAGATATAATTGAGTGCTTCAGGGCTGGCTCCAAGGTTCTGCTCACACCTCCTAATTCCAAAGATCTTTCCACATTTCCCATATGCAGAGATTTTTCAGTTGCTTCCGGAATTTTCACTTCTTCCATGGCCACAGACATGTGAGCTACCTTCACAGTATTCAGATCTGCCTGATTTGCAGTTTTAGGAATTGTTGCCACATCACTTGCCAAAGATACAGATTCTGAAGTTGCTTCTAACTCTTTTGCTCCCCTCTGTGCCACAGATTGTAGAAATGCTTCTGAATATTTCAACACCTCCATGGTCTGAGACTCAGGAGCTGTATCCAAAGCTTTTACTTCTCCAGTGCCTTTAGATTTCACAATAACTTCTGAAGTTTTTAGTGCTTCTATTACCTCTGAAGCTAGAGTTGCTGCTGAATCTTTCTGAATTTCAGATTTACTGGCAACTCCAGATGGGATGCTAGATGAAGTATCATTTCCAGTATCAACAAGAACACCCTTTTCACTCACATTAATAGCTATAGGATAAATATTTTCATGACACTGTTTAATTTGTTCTTCTCTAGTGCAAATTTTAGTTTGAGTTATACTAGCATTTTCCTGGGTATCAGATTGGCTGCCTTCTAAATTAAATGGAGGATTTGTTGCACACAAAGTCCCCTTCTCAATTCCAAGATTTTCCGTAGATTGCTGAGAATCAGTTCTTGCATGAGAAACAAGTCCTAAAGCTTGTCTATCAAGCTCCTCACTTGTTTTTAAGCACAGTTCTCCCGGCTGCATGTGGACAGCCAGATTTGCATCTCCAAATCCTCCATGCTGTACACTCAATTTGGAGCTCGATTTCTCTGGCACCAAGTGAGGAGCAAGCTGCAAGTCTGCATGTTCTCCATGACGTGTACTCAACTTTGACTCCTTTGGCTGCTTTTTATGTTTTTTCTCTTTCTTCCTTTTCTTCTTCTTTTTCTTCTTCTTCTTGCTTTTGTGCTTCTTGTTCTTCTTTGATTTCTTCCTAGGAATTTCATCTTCAGCAGTAGAGCTTCTTTTTGCAGACTGAGTACTATTTTTCACAGTATTTTTGTCTACATCTAGGAAAAAAATGACATTTTCCTTGTGTTATTAAAATTACATTTAAAAAATTATTTTAGACCAGTGACCAAGTACATGGACAGAGGTACAAAAAATTTAAAATTGAAACCCATGCCTTCTTCACTAAAATACCATACACAAATAGCACACACTCCCTTTTCAGCCCTCTTACCCTTCCTCTCAGCAGTCACTTTCAGTAAAAATAATTCTTCTTTCAAAAAGTTAACCAAATCTTCTTGGTTAGCAACACAGTTCCAGTGGAAACACAACTCTTTCCAATAAGTAGCTGGATATACTTCCACCTATATTCAACTGGGCAGAGCATTCTTCCAGGAGGCTGGAGATAGGCTTTTAAACTACACCAAGCTGCATATGGAAGTGAAACAGGAACTCCCATGTTCCAGAAAAATTATGTAAGTGGTGGTATGCTTATTGCATAAAATGTGGCCGGCCCATTATCCCCTACTATGCTTTATCTTGTGCATGAGTCCAATATTACTAGTGTGTTAGAAATTATCCATGCATATTAATTGATTAAGTTCCTCGCTAAGTTCTTCAAATAAATTTAGGGAAACAGCATCTACTTCCCCAATCCCAAACAAGCTTTAAGGAATCGCAGGCTACTAGCTGCTCAAACTGGACTGCAGTTGCCACAAGCAACCACAAACCTGCAAATATCTAACAGAGCTTTTCCTTCAAACAGGAAAGGAACTAATAAAACCAGGTTACTGCAGGGACAAGCAATCACCGAGTGGGGAAGAAAAGAGGAAGACTAAGGTTTTGATCACCTTCTTTTAATTTTATACCTCATTTCCCCATGAATTTAACCTGTGTTAGGTTCTCATCCTTCTTTGGATCTAGTACCACATTTTCAAGAGAAAAGCACTTATATTAACGGCAATTTGTTACAACTTAAGTTAAATATGACCTATATATTCAAGTCTGCTTGCATGTTATCTTCAGTGATTATATTTATACTGGACAGCACAGCAATATGGATTCTCCAATTATAATCTGCCTGTGATTACCAACAGTTTTTGAATGAATTTGCATTGTTCGCTTGAAAGAGTATGCTTTGTAATTGCAGTACTATTAAACGAACGTGACCTAAGATTCCATAAACAAGCATCTCGGGTAGTTTTAAGCACACACATTTTTACAGAATAAACAGCTTAACAAAAAAAGTGTTTCCACCAACATTGTTGTGAATACAATGAAATAGGACAATGAAGCAGAGTCAAATGACCTTTTATACACAGTATTTTCAGATAATCTCTGTTGTCCAATAGCAACATTAACTCCTTTCCAGATATGAACAGTGGGAACATTTACTATAGGTTAAGTTTATTAACTTCCAGGTTAATAGGTCTCACTTATTTATTCCCACGTTAGCTTGCCTCATTCTTCCATGACAGAAGAACAAAACTAGAAAAAAAAACCCACAAAAAACCCCAAAACAAAACAAAGAATAAAAACCCACAGATGCCAGCCTAAAGTGCTGCTTGTACAACATGAGCATTTTCAACAGTCTTTCACTTAAGGTAAACAAACCACTGTGCATAAAAAGAAAAAGCAATTCCAAAACTTTGCAAACAGAATCTCTGAAATAAACAATTTTCCATGCTGCCTCTTTTAAAAAAAAAAAAAAAAAAATCACTCTGGAACTATACTTACCAATCACATAGCAGTCACCTATGTTTCTACTCCAAAAAATCAGCAATGCAGTAAAAGCATTCATCTCACTAATTCTTACAATTCGAAAATTTTAGAGAAAGGACTAGTCCCATGAGAAGGGATAGTCATATGCAACTTCTTGGCATAATAAATCCAGTAATTTATTGAAGTTATGAGATTGCTACACAAAAATTTCTTAAGCTTTCCAAGATTGCAATTGAGTATCTACATTTTAAGGATAAATGCATTGTTCATCTTAAAAGAACAAGACATCTTACTCTAACAGAACAGTTAATCATACAGTTCCAAATTCTAATAAATGATTTTTAGAAATAATCTTGCAAACCAATCCAAAACAACACAACAAACAATGTTTCTATCCAACAGTACCAGCTTTGTTAGTAAGAACTGCTCATTGAGACCGTAAAGTAAGCATATTCAAAATAAAGCACAATATTATACATATGGATATTATTTATACATTTTAGCATTACTGTAATGGAGATAGAAGAAAACTAACTTTTTTGCACACTAAGTGATGTTTTCATATAAGAACCAGCTTCAATTTTTAAATTATGTATTTCTCTGTCCATCTATGGTTGTAAATCACAGTAAATTAAAAAAATACTTAACAAACAGTAAATAAACATACACCTTGTCAGATGAAGCTCAGTGAGAGGAGCAGTACTGAAAAGCACTTTTTCTTCTCCATAAAACTGATTCAATTTTAAGCACGATGACAACCCTCTTAAACAAGAACATATTTGCCAAATGTGTTTTCATTTACCTGATTTGCACTGCAGCTCTGTATCAAGGGCTCCAGAGAGCACTTCCTCTATTTTCTGCACTATCTGATCATTCTGACGACTCCCAGCACCAGCAACAGTGTCATCTGAAGGGATGGCTTGCTCAGCTGGGATTGTGTCACCATTGGGCTGGCCTTCTACCTTTCCACTAACCAAAAAAAATATCAACAAGCAATTTTGAGCCTTTTTTGACTTTTTTTTTAATTCATAAGCATTTATTATACTCAATCCTTCAAAACAGTATTTTAGCCTCCTGAAGAAGCCATGCTTTTAGTGAAACATCTACGTTTTGATTAACTTTCACTTCTTCACAACATAACACGTTGTGACAACTGAGTATTAGACACAAGAGAAGCAAAGATGTTCTCGAATGTGCCACAGTCCCTGTGCTTTATGTAGAAACTTGTATAGGCTCCCCTCACAAAATAAGCACCCATCACTCTTCTCCAGCAGATTTTGATTACTTTGTGAGATAAGGCTGGGGAAAACCAGGCGAGCTTAAATATAGTAACGCTAGTAAGACAAATCGCACAGACACTCGCCCCTTCCCCGCATGCCCCTACACTGGAGACCAATACCGAAAACCCGAAAAGGAAAACGGGTGCGCGTTCGCCAGGAGACCACGCGTGCGTCCGCCCGCCCCTCCCCCACCCCTCCGTGTTTTCGCTCAAGGCGCTCGCAAGGGCGCGAGCCCCCGAGTCCCGCCATGTTAACGCCGAAACGACCCGCAAGCGGCCTAGGCCCCGCTTCAGGCCCCGGCCCGTCTCCCTCCGTCCCGAAGCGGGGCCCGCGCACTTCCCCCCTCCAGCACACCCGTGCTCTCCCCGCGCGCTAGGCCCCGGCGCGAACGCGTCTACGTCGCCTCCGCCACCGCCCCTGGCAGGATCGTTACCCGCTGTGTTGCTGCTGCTGCTGCTCTTCCTGGATCTCCCGGAATTTGCTAACCACAAAGGACCGAAAGATCTGCTCGATATTAGCCGCCATGACAGCCCTATTGCACCGGCCCCCACCTCCGCGCTCCGCTTTCCTTCCTGCCGAGACGCTAGGCCTCCGATATCCCACAAAGCACCGCCACAACTAGAGGCCCAGGGCCCTTGCTGACGTACTCGCTAGATGCCCTCTCGCGATTGGCTGCCCGCTAACGGATGACGTACCGGGGGGGGGGTGGAACAGCCCAGGCCTCCGAGCGGCCGCTCTAGCGCCGAGCAAAAGCCATAGAGCGCGAGCCCCGTGTGGCTTCCGGGGGCGGAAGTCTCGTGTCTCGGAGAAGTTCGCCGCTCCCCACCCCCTCCCCCAGGCAGGAGCGCGCCGCGCCGCCATGTTGTTGCACTCACACTCTCCCCCTCCCCCGCCCTCCCCACCCCACCGGCCGCGCGCCTACCGGCGCGCCCCCCCCCCCCCGTTTCCCCCTCCCCCCGCCAGAGGCAAAGCCCCGGCGGGCTGCCCTGCCCCCCCACCCCACCCCCCCGCCAACGGATGCAACCGTTAACCGCCGTTCTACTCCCACACCGACGCGACCCCCCCCCCCCCCCCCCGCCGTTCTCGGCCCCTCTCGCGCCCCGTACACCGAAAAAGCTGCGCCTGAGCCTCCGGGAGACTGGGGAAGGGAAGAAAAGAAGGGGGACTCGGGTGGAGGGCAACCATGGTGGCCAGTGACCGCCGGTTCCTGCGGCCCTGTGCCCGTCGTGTACCCCCCCTCCGCCGCACACCCACCCAGCCACCCTTCCCCCTCCCCCACGATCGTGGCCGTCTCCGGCGTCCACCGGGAGCCGGAGCCGTCAGGGCCTCCGCGGAGAGGCCCGGCGGCCGATACTCACCTCGCCGAGGGCCGGAGCGGCGGCGGCGGCGGGGCCATGGTGGGCTGAAGCGTGCTGCTGTGCGTGCCGGCGGGCTCGGGGCCGGTGGGGGTGGGTGGGAGCGATGCCATTGGTCTCCATGGAGCGGGGCCAAGCCCCGCGTCTCCGTCGCCCCGAGTGCCGAGCGCGGGCGAGCGCCTAGCAGGGGGGCCTGCCCGCACACGAGTGCTGCATCACAGGGCCCGGCGCTGCGCTGCCCTCACTTACCGAGCGGCTCCATGCGAAAGGCGCCCTCCCCCTCCGCCGTGAGAGCAGGCGGCCCGGCTGTGACACGCACATGTGCTCCGGGGGCTGTCTGCGGGGCCAGACGGCGCGGGCGGGCGCCCCGCGAGATGGGAGAAAAATTAAAGGAACAAAGAAAGAGAAGGAAAATGCCGCCGCCGTGAATGAATAAATAAATAAATGACACCTGAGGGAAAGCCGGCCCCGGCCTCAGCCCACCTGCAAAGCCACGTCTCCTGCGAGATGTTTTGCTGGAACGCACCAAAATCAGTTTGTCCCGAGCACGGCTACCCTGGGGGTCCCCTCCGTGCTGCCCCCAAACCGATTCTCAAGTATATATGTGTATAAATACGACTTTGTCATCCTCGGTCATCTAAAACCAAATAATCCTACAGCTGGAAGACTCTTGCTGCTTAAAGAGTTTCTTGTGGTGTCATGAAAGGGGTTAGCTGACCTGAAATAAATTTAAAATACCTCCAAATCCAGGTATAACCACTTAATTGCTGCTGGGGGGTCTTTATTTGCAACATCAGCCTCAAGATCAATGTGGTTTAATAATCACTTGCAAGACCCTTTAAAAGCAGCATTGTTCCTTACTGTGTACTGCTGAGAGGCTGTGTGCCTTACTAGTAACTTCGGAAAAATAATGGATTGGATACTTGAATCAATTTATTTATGTTTACTTTTATGTCACAGTGGATTTATTACATTTATAATAGAAAGCAGTTGTATTTAACAAATAACCTGTACCTTTCATGCCATGCCAACATTGATGTATTTTAGATCTTAGCAACAAAATACAGTATTTAATTTCTGGTAGTCAATGAGCTAAAGATTGAAAATGTTTCACTTAGGCAATTTCAGACATATTTAGATTCCCCTGATGCAAACAGCCTTGTCTAGACCAGGTATGCTTTTACCCAGAAACAAGTAGTGGTATTCTACATAGGCATAAGGTTACTAGTAGGAGCCTTGGCGTAACAACAAAGCTGCAAAGGCTTTCGGCACAATATAATCGTAACTTACACCTTCCAAAAAAACCTCAGTCAAACCTGCTGTATGACTGGCTGTTCTCTGAGCCTGTGTTAGGGGCTTCAGAGAGAAAATGCTGTTCCAGGCCAGGATTGCACCTCCAGTGCAGGGCAAGGGGAACCCACACCCCCTTCAGGAAAGGGCCCCTTTCCAACTGCAGTTAATTCATTCAAGGTAGCTTAACTACACTGATAGCCCTACCAGTGTAGCCCTCCATCTACACAAGGAAAACCATGAAGAAAGGTACAAAAAAAAGCCAGAGAAAGATTTTAGTGCATGCTGCATATGTCTCTCTGTTCCCTAAAAATTAACATGCACATAACTACAAAAATCACTAAGCATAGAAGTGAAGATCCACAGCGCCACAGGACAGTAACTATTCCTGCTCTCGCTCCCCATCTCGACTTGCTATAAAAGAACACAACCCTTTAGTTAAACACCTTCGTTCAGGTAGGTGTTAGGTAGTTTTCAGATTAATTAAATGAAATATTTTACTTTCATCTTGTCAAGACCAGTGATTGCTGCTGATGCAATTTGTAAACACAGTATTATGGGACTTTACTAATAGCAGTCCTGCCACAATTGTCAGTACTACTTAAGAGCATTTATTCATGTGACTGTTCCCTTTTAAAGCAAGAGTCAAAGGTGTGCTTAAGTATTTATTAAACCTCTATTTCATAAGGTGATTTACAAAGAACAGTGAGGTTTTCACATTATAGCTTTTGGGGGAGCAGGAGAAGCAAAACTACAGATCAAATATTTTCATTAGCAGTATTGTTGCACAATTTTAATGCTAAATTGGCCCAAATGTTGCCCAATACTCGTTGGTTTCATAAAGTAGAAAGTTCAGTGTGGTACAAAGGAAGGAGTTGCTCCTACGCAGTACTTAAAGATACATAGATGCATTCACCCTGAGAGGACATCGAAACAAAATCAATCTTTGTACAGTCCTATCCAGCCAACTTAATAAACTATCATCTTTACCCTCTGGAGCAACACTCCACTTTCTAGATAAAGTAAAAACAATAACCTACAGGTAGGCAAGGGTTGTCGGCCGTTTCTAGCACCTTCCCGACCCGCCTTGGCACGCTCCGAGCGGAAGATATTTCTAGACTTGAAGAATTTACGTGTAAAAGCCAATTAATGGGTCTCCAAGATGAGACACGGATTACTCTTCCCTGCTTCCCAGCCTCGGCCCCCGCCCCCGGGCCGACCCGCCGCCATGTCGCAGTGCCCACTGGGTACTGTAGTTTTCGGCCGCGCGGCGGAGGATGCTTTCTCGCTCCTTAAAATCCCCCTGAAGCAAAGTAAGTTTTTCTTTCGCTCTGGAGAAGGGCACGCTCCGTGGGCCGCTCTGTCTCGGTGTCGCTGCCCGTAGCCAGCCTCCCGCGGCCCGGGCTGTTCGGCGGCGGGAGGGGCGAGGCGGCGGTGGCGGGGCCATGTGCTCCCCGTTGCCCGCGCGGTAAAATGGCGGCCCGGCCCGGGTTGGCACCTTCCTGCTGGCGCTTGCTGCATCCAGGCCGCCGCGGAGAGCGGGCCTTGCATAAAAACCCGGGCGGCTTTTGGTGCCGGGGTTCAGCTCTGCCCTGCGCCTGTGCTCATGGAGGGGTGTGTGGGGATCTGGTTGCTAAGGGCTTATTAATTTATATATTTATTTTAACTGTGTGTCCCTGGCCATATTTACTTCTGGGGAGCTTGGTGTGTAGCATTTTTAAATGTACTGCACTTTAAAGTATTTTAAAACGCTTTTATTTCTAGGATTTTTTATTCCCTCTGCTCTGTTTGGCTTTGAAAAATGGTGAAATCTTTGCTTTAAAGTAAATATTAAACTTCTAGCCTCTCTTGTTTTGGACTTTGACTCACTTTGATTCTTCCCCTGCTGTTTGAAAAGTTGGGGGCTTACCAACTTTAACATTGTCCCTCTTTTTTTTTTTTTTTTAATCTAGCCAGTGGATACTTGTAATTACTGAGCAGAGTTGATACTATTTCACTATGTTGTGTGTGTAACTGAAATAGTAACACAGAAGGGGTATTTCTCTCCCCCTCGTTCATTCTGATTCTCACCTAGCTTCTGCTGAGGCTTTGATGGTGGAAGACACTGAGCACTTCCAGCTGCCTACATAGTTTGACGTGTCAAAATTTAGTACTTTGGGGAGGGTAATAAAACTTCTAAGGTCCATTTATTTTTAGTAGTGAAACTTGCAGTAACATTTTGTTTAGGAAACACACAATCAGCTGTTTGGAGGACCACACTGGGAGGTGGGATGCCTGCCTTGCAGATCCTCAATTCGGGTCATGAAAGGCATATGTTTTATTCTCAGCTTTGGTTCAGGCCTTCAGTGTGATGCTCTGGTTTCTGCAGGAGTGAAGCACAGGTAATAATGACTTCTCTTGGGTGGTTTTGTTTTGTTTTTTAAAGCTGTCTGATACACCACACTATATGGCCAGATGAGAGCCAGGAATTAGTCCTAAATAAAACACATGAGTAAAAGAAGCTTATTTAAACTCAAAGGTATAACTAAAAACTGTAGTTGCCACCTGATTCTGGAGGCCTCTGAAGTCCTTAGGCAATTCTTTACAGTATTGAAAGCTGAGGAAATTAAAAGTTCTTTAAGGATGTGCTGTTTTCCTTCAGGATGAGCCTACTGCTGCCCTAGGCTAAACTTGCAGTTCCGTCATTGCATTTTGCCAGTTTAGGTGCCATGGCTGTTTGTTTCTCTACCTTGCATTGCACCAGCAGAGCTGCCTGCACAACTGGCATGGTGAATTCCCTCAGGAAACTGATCCATACAGGGAAAAAAATGTGGAGAGGCATGGATGTCTCCCCTTTTCCAGCCCTCATTTGATTCTCTGATCCAACTTGCCCTGTGACCATAAACAGGCTGGGGCATGAAGGAGGAACAAGCAGTTTGGTGAGAAGGTAAATTGTGAAGCAGCATTTGTCACTGATTGCATTATGATCTCTCAATCAAGATGATCTGAGGGTGCAGTGTATAGGACAGCTGGGCTGATGAGCAGTTTGCTGCAGCAAAAAACAAATCTCTTTTCACTCTCTCTGGCTGCCACCTTCTGCTGCTTCCCTTGTACTGTGTGGTGATTGCTTCATCCCTCAGTGAGTTAGTTCAGCTCACTAAACTGGCAGAAAAGTATTTCCTTTATATGCGCATATACATATATTTACTGTGTTGGTTACTGTTGTAGTGTTAGTTTTCCAGCATTATTGGCTGCCTGATCCAAGTGACTGCACACCCTTGGCACACAGACGGGTGGGAGAGGGAAGGAGAGACTGGAGGTGGAGAAGTTGGTGGGACCAATGGGGAGCTGCACTGGCAAAGGGCTGCGCGAGCCAATTGTGAAACACCAGCAGGTGAACCCGCAGCTTGCGCACTTCAGCCGCCGGTTGGTCTCCCAAGATTGAACATGGTCCAGCAGTTGGCAGGGGTTCACTGAGAAGGCCAGATCGGAGCTCACCTTGTGTGTACCAAGATCTATGTGCACTTATAATGTGAAGTAGACTTTTAAGAAACGACTCAGCCTAATGATTAGAGCATTCATTGAGAAAGCAGAAGAGCAGGGTTCAGCCTGAGGGGGTTTGGGACCATGCGATCCGACTTCTGTTGAGAAGCCAAGTAAAGGCAGGTTCCTGGGGTGGGAGTATGGCAGCAGCCTAGCTGTTGAAGTTGGGAGGAAGAAGTCCTAGGTTTTGGATTCTTCTCCAAGTGGTTCTTTAAATATTTTATCCCATTACAGGTCTACGGGGAAAAAAAAAAAAAGCATAAATGGTCCTCACTGCTAGGGCTAGAAACTAATACTGCATTCGGTGGAGAGGCAGCTGAACTGCACAGCCTTCTTCGTTTTGTGTTCTTGCTGGGTCCTGTAAGTCTTCATTTCTTTTCCTTCTCTGGCCTAACTTCAAGAGGAAGAATGAACCTTCTCCTTTAGTCCAAAGCCAAGTGATAAGAGCTCTTCTCCAGGGACTCGCGGGGGGTGTGTGTGTTTAAACCTTCTCAGTGACACTGTGCTTGGGTTCTTTGTGTTTGGGGTAAATGCTGTCACTGCTGGGCCATTTTGTAGCCTAAGCTCTAGGAAAGGTAGGAGTTAAGACGCTTTGGTCAAGGACCATATCTTTTGTATAAAGCAACTTGAATGCCTGCATCAGGTTTCCTGAATCCTAGTGTTGGGAAGCTAAGGTATTGCAGCTTTTAAATAAGCTGCAGCTAAGGTTAAATGTTACACGTGCAGTGGTAAGAGTGGATTGGTGCTGCCTGAAAGGCAGATCTTGCCCTCAAGTTCTGCTCAGCTCTGTTGTCCCATCCATTCACTGTTAGTTTCTCTAGACCTTGTCTGATTGCACTTTAAGCCAGTTCATCATACAGAAATCTGTTTTGGATTGTTGTGGTTTTTTTCCTCAGGTTAGTTTTATGGAATCTCAGTGAGTTGACTATGCTCAGGTGAGCACTGGAGCCAGTACAAAGAAGGGGAAAGTGTTCACGACACCCTTTTCAATGACAACAAGGTACATGAATGGGTCCAGCATTAATGCATGTGTTAAGTTTTCGCAGCAGAGTATAAACCTGCTTGAGCAGCAGATACCTTTCAGTGAGGGGCTGAAGCACTTTGGATGCTGCACAGTGCAATATATTAAATACACCTAAGTGTTATCATTGTCACTCCACCCTCAGCTCAGAATTTGTTGAAACTAAGGAGTATCTTTTTAAACTACTTTGGTTTGTGGCAGCTTTTCCAAACAGGTTTCCCAGATTTGTGTTATTTGGCTCTCCAAAGTAAAACATACTCCACACAGGTCTCTCAATGAAGGAGCACAGAGAAAGCCAACAGCACTGGAGCTTAACCTAAAAAAAAAAAAAGGACACCGTCTGAAGCAGGGAGCTGTCACCAGTCATGCTTGTTACTGTTTGTGCTATATTGCATAGATCTTATTTTAATTGCACCTTTTTACTGCTTTAGTTGGGGGTGAGGTAATAAGGCAATGGCTTATTATGAGCCTCCACCTAGTTGAGATAAGATATTTAGGTAAGTTGCACCACACACTTACAATATGAAACTGAAACTTGGGATGAAATTGCTTAAGGAGTTTACATTTTCTTATACAGTTATCTTCATAAATACAACCAAGTTTAACCCCCAAGTCTGTGCACAGGCTTAGTTCAAGGAAGAGTCAACAGCTCATGTCCCTTCAGCAGCAGCAATTGAGTTAGTAACCTCATCTCCCTTCTACCTGTGTTTGAAATCTCACTGTGCCTTGTGGAGGAGTCAGGATGGAGGGTGCTATCAGACATGGTTGGTTTTGCCCTCCTCACTTCTATTTTCTCTGGTCTACAGGCCCTGACCTAGTGGGAAGAGTTGCCGAGCTTCTTGGTGAGCCCTACCTTTTCTGGAGGATAAAGGTCTCTAGGCTGATGCTCGTCCCTGCTGACTTACTACTGGTAACCTCAGGGATGGGGTCTGAAAATCAACTTGTCTTCAGTCTATCCTCCTGTCCTCACCCCTTGGATACATGGAGTGATTAGCTTGTTTCTGCTTTGCTGTTCTTATTTCCTATAAGGACCTAGTAATAGACCCTTGCCTGAAATGCCACTTGTCTTTATTTTAAAGCATCTTTAAACAAACATATCTTCCTTCTTTACAATAGCAGACAGTGGTTGCTTAAGGTAATTACATAC
Source organism: Phaethon aethereus (assembly GCF_964289735.1). Classification (NCBI taxonomy): domain Eukaryota; kingdom Metazoa; phylum Chordata; class Aves; order Phaethontiformes; family Phaethontidae; genus Phaethon; species Phaethon aethereus. The sequence goes on along the minus strand of NW_028113775.1, from coordinate 63,690 downwards.
AGTGTTTTGGAATCTTTTTGGAGTTTAAGGATTTTACGTATTGCTTCCAAATAAACCGAATGTGTGATAATCCTCACAGAAGAAATATCTACCTTGTGAATGGCTTTTGGCCTTTTGAGAACAAATTTTTGACTCCTGCATTACTGACAAAATAAAAAGAAATGTCGCCTCTTGGAATTTTCACTTTTAATACAAGAGATTGTGGTGCAGAAGAGGGCCTACACAGCATCTTTTTATGTCAGTGTGAAAAAGAAAGATTGCAAGTGCTAGATTTGAGCATCATAAACTGGGATTGCCACCAGAAGTTCTTCTCAAGCTACATCCCTAAATAAAAGTTGCTAGGATACCACTTGTGGGATGCACAACTAATATTGAGTTTCAAAACAAATGGCTGAAACTTATTTTTTACTCACATTTTGCTATGAAATGGTTAAAATTTATTTGAACACATGATACATGGCTTGCTCTATTTACCTGCTCCTGTATAAAACTTTATGCTGTATATTATCAATTTTTTTTCAGCTGACAGTAGTATTAGAATACATTACTTTTGGGGAAAAAAGGAAGTGATTATTTGAATTCTCAGCATGGTGAGTTACTTTAGCTGGCAACAGTGTCACTGGATCTTCAAGCCTGTCCTACTATTTTTAAGCAGTAGGCTTAATGGAGCATGAATGTGCATTGTGCATCTTATTCTTTCATACTGTTGATATGCATAGGACTATGCATAGCCTTATTTTTATGCATAGCAAAAATGTGTAGCTTAGTTTTTAGGTAAAAAGAGAATGTTTACAATCTGATTAGTAAACAGTTTTTAACTGCAGAAAATACCTAGGATGGGACAGAATTTAATTTTGCATGTTTAGAAACAACAGGATGGGCTGCTGCTCTGCGCAGTTTTTGCTCCTCGCTCCTAGACCATTTGTATGCAAGTGTCTGTCCCCTCTTCCCAGCTGAAATGGCTGAACTTTCCCATTCATTGGCTATCTGCACAGTGGCGTCAATGGGGCGGTAATATTGGGACAGGGGTACTACATTTTAACTGGAGGCTGCTTATCTCCTTTCTCTTTGCTCATCTGAACTCCAGTACTAGTTTCCTCAGACTGGCAGCACGTAGGATAGAGTAAGTACGTTCCCTGTTCGGGTTTGAATCTCTGCACTCAGTTCTGAGGTACTTGTAAGAAAATACTGTACTGAGTATAGTTCAACTTATTATTGATAAAATTGGCCTTAAAAATTATTATTTAATGACAACTGTCTACAGACAGCACTGAAAACATGTTTGTTCGGTTTAACTTTAGTGTAGGAGATGGCTGCCTGCTACATGATAAATGTTTATTATTTTATATTGCATTCTTTTGTCCTAGGTAACTGTCTTTATCTAATTCATCCCTTTGTTGTAGTCAGCCCCTTTTATCTTTTCTTTTTGCTTGAATTGTAATATAAGAGAGGTTTAGTGTAACTTGACATCCCAGATACACCATAACGGATAATTTTTACCCTAACATATTTTTTTTTAATTGTAAGTAATCCTGGAGTTTTGTAATTAAAACATCTCTGCAACTTTGCAACATGTATATTTTGTCAAATACTGGTGATTAGAAAGCTATTGGTCTTCCCCCACCTGAAACTACAATTAAGTTTTAACTCTAGTATGTTTAGTTCATAGTGAACAACTCAGTGTTAATTTTCTGGTTTTGTTTGTTTTGTCTTTATTCTGACTGGATGTTTTGCCTAAAAGTATCCCTCTCTGAACAAATCATTCCTTCGTTAATGGATTAAAATACAAATGGCATAGGAATACCTTCTAAAACATGTCTGGGCTCTTCCTGTCTGAAGTTTGTATTACAGAGGACTTGGATTGAAAAATTAGGCTCACCATATGTGTTGCACACTGCCCTCAGAGCAGAAACCATTTCCTGCATAGCCCAGGTCCTTGGGAAGGATGGGTTTCTCCAGGGCCAGAGCTATCAGAGCAGCTTTATACAAGTCAAGCTGTAGCAGCTGACGTGGGGGAGAGGGACACATCCCTGCCCTTATCAGTTGGCTGAAAATCTGCTTACTGTCATGTCTTTTTGCTTTTCCCTTAGAAATCTGTTGGGTTTTTTCTTTTCTTTTTTTTGAGATGTGCTTTGTGCTAGTCATCTTCTCTTGTCCTCCTGCAAAGGAGGGGACTGTGGAGGCATTCTGACTTTTCGCTGCTCTTGGAAATAGAGCTGTCACCTCTGTGCATTCAAGCTGCATCATGTGTCGAGGTTTTTTCTCTGAGCTCGCCTTGGGAGGCACTGTACACACTGGCAAGCACAGGTCAATGACCAGCCGCTTAATGGAAGAGGCACAGGGAGTGACCAAGGGTTGCCTTGTTACGTGTGCTGGGATTACAGCAGGGAGACTGGTTGTTCCTTTTGACTAAAACTCTTATCTGGGCTGCGTTCCTCCCCCCGATGAATGGGAGGTCATTCATACAGCAGAGGGACGCATCAGACATCTTCACTGGCCATGCAAAGTCCTTTAAATACATCATACAATTTTCCACATGAAATTCTTTTTGTTTACCCTCATTACTTGAAATACTTTAAACCGTTTTTATAGGTTTAGATCATTATTTTGCATATGTTCTGATTTAAGGCTTTTAGATTATTTTCTGCAAGTAATGCACACTGCACTTGGGCTTAGGACCAACTACCAATTTTTAGCAGCTCACCCTCTGCCTCACTGACTAGATTCTTCAAGGGACCGTTTGACTTCTGTGAATAAAACTCTCACTTTAACCAGTGCAGTGGCATCATTTGTGTATATAATTTATATATAGTTGGACTAATGTGACTCCAACAGCTTATTCTTTGAATAGCTTAGGAGGCTAGCCTTTGCTTTTCAAGGAACTCCAAATAAAGACGGATGTACTTATTTTATAAATTATGCACTTAAGTTATTTGTTTATTTACTGTTTCCTGAATTCCAGTGGGTTTTTTTTCAGTGTAAGCAAACTCCTCCATTCCCTTGCTGGTTGTATGGTATCATTATCACCAATTCTGAGGTGACGTACATCAGTAAATATGTAGAGAATACACATAGAATTAAACACGTCTTAAAAAGCAAAGCCTAACTCTCAAAGCCGCTCAAATGAAAAATTGTAATATTGACATGAATCCAGTATGCATAAGTTACGTGTACACACACACAAAAGGACATAGGGAGAGTGAAACAGAGTTCGTTTCATTTTTGTGACCATTTTGTTTCCCAACTGCTGAAAAGGTTTTGGACAGTTTATAATGAAATTGCAACCTTCATTCACACACCTGCTTTCTCCAGGCCCCAAGGGTGCTAATGTGTTTTTCTAAAACTCAGCAGAATGGGAGAGAGGAGTGGATGTCCTGCAGTACCTTCTCAGAGCGAGCTCCTTTATAAAGGACACCTGCTCTTCCCTGTTGTTTGCCTCATGGTTGTTCTCTCCTAAGGAAAGCCAGAGCTGGAAGTTGATTTCCCTGTCTTACTGCTCTTAACCTTTCCTCCTCCTGAAGTATTTAGAGCTCTTTCAGATACTATGTCTAAAAAATCTTGAGTGATCCCGTTCAGCTTGCTAACACTGTAATACTGTGTTCATACAGTTAGTTCATCAGAAGGGCTTTGCCCTTTGCAGGCTCAGATTCTCCAGGAATTTCTACAGGTTACAGATCACAGCCTGGTCACTCATAAGGGTTATTCCTATATCACAGGCTTCTGAAGCAGTTGCCAATCTGACTAAAGGAAAACTAGGATGGATTGTCCAGCGGGTTACTTCTGTGTTCTGGAGCGGTTCAGTCTTTGACGTTTTGTTTATATCATACCTGAATAAGTCAGTTACCCATTTTCATGTACATAGCGCACTTTTTTTTTCTAAAAGCCAACAAAACTCATACAGAAATATCATTGCCTGAAACAAAGTGACATTATTCACCTCTGTTCCGCGCTTAAAACCGTGGTCTGCAAAGCTCTTGCTTTCCTAACCTCACTCACCTAATTCTGGCTGTTTTGCTTGTGTTTTGGTTTTATGCAGACTAATGGCCGATCGGGTGCTTGTCATTGGCAGTGGAGCGAGAGAGCATGCGCTGGCCTGGAAGCTGGCCCAGTCCCCACATGTAAAACATGTGTTTGTTGCTCCAGGAAATGCAGGAACAGCTGACAATGGAAAAATTTCCAATTCAGGTAAAAAGAAAAAATACTGTTTTAAAATTTGATAACTCGACAAATAAGTTGCTCTGTTCATGGATCTGTTAATGTGAAAAGATTATGACGATGAGGAGGAGGAGTAGTAGCAGCAGCAGCAGTAGTAGTAGTAGTAGTGCTATTTTTTAAGGTTCTGGACATGTGAAATAGATGGTGGCAGTTAAAAAATAAGAATGTCTGAGCAAAACCTTGTGCAACTACCACTTGTTTTATATGATCTCAGTTGTGATGGCTAGTTCTTTGGGTGCGGGGGTGGAGGATGCAGCCAAAACTCCGTCTGTCTGATGCACATTCCTCTGGGAATACAGCTAGGGATAGCTGCAGTGGTTCCTGCTGCCCAGCAGCCTAGCAGGGAAGAAGTGATGGTTTCTCTTGATATGCACTGCAGTTCAACAACTGGTTAGTGAACAGCTGAAAAATGATGAAGCAAATACCAGCACCTAAAGTACAAAGTTCACTACTATATTTTCAGAAGTGCACTGAAGCCCTGTGATCCCTATAACCTTTGATGAGAATACTTTCTCACCTGAAACGTTCAACCATAGAAAAACATTCGCTCCTTTGTCTTACTGACCTTAAGAAGTTAAAGTTATTTTCAAATGTTTCTCTCTTTGTACTGACCGCCTGTTTTGAGCTTCTAGCTTAACACGTTAAGCTCTGACTGGCTGTAATTGAAGCTATTCATAGTTACTAATTTTGAGAAATCAAGCTTAAAGTGTTTCAAATTGAGCATCTGAAATTATGTGCTGCATTTAAAAAAAATACTAGTCTAAGGTGCTTGCCTGGAGGCACACATCAGTACAAAACCAGGGGTAATTACTCAGAGATTCCTGTCTTGTGTCATTTATATAACAGGTCCTGAATTAGGTACTTCCAACGACCAACTTAAGTTTCCACTTTAAAATGTGATAACATGCAGAATTAAAGTTAACATAATATGCATGTGAACATGAATTATATACATCAATTTTCTGCATTCATATTTGTATGTGAGTAAAAACTTTTTTTGTTACCACCTCATGTGGAAACATGAATCTTGTCAGATTCTTGTACAGCAGGTAATTATCATACTTAATTCCATTGGAATGCTTAATTACAGACTGCTTAAATAACTTTGTCCTTAATTTCTTTGACTAGACACATTATTGTAAGTAGTTTTTTGTTCTATGTGGTCTCTGAGGGGAGGGCCCAAGGAAGAGCCTGACAGGAAAGTCATATGTTTCATTCTCACCCCAAAAAGTCAAACAAAAATCTTTATCCTTCTGCTAAATGGAGTCAATGCCAGAATGTTAATTTCAGTATTTTTTCGCAAGTGGTTTCTTTTAAAAATTGACGTGTTTTTCTCTCACCTTGTTATTCCATAAAAAATACTGCACCCTCAGCAGTGGAAAATATTTGAGCATGCGTGTAATAATGCTTGAGCCAGGTCCATGAAATCTACCATGTGTACTAAAATCTTTTTTACTACACTGTGGGCTCACGTGTTCTTTGGGAGAGAAATCCTCAACCAACCAGGAGATGGGAAGAATCTAGAATTTGTGAAGAGTTCAACTTCTTTGTTTTTTAAGGAAACAATTTGTCTTACTTGACTAAAATGTCAGGCATTTTAGTCCTGCCACTGGGGCCTAGATTTTAAATCAGGGGTGAAAATGGAAAACAGCTTTACAGAAGCATGTGAACCCTATTATATTGTGTGAGCCCTGGGCTACTGCTACCATTGTTTCTGTTTTTTCGGTATAATGAAGATTTGTCTCTGAAAGTTCATCCTCCCTTCATGGTTCATGAGATTGCCTTTAATTAGCGTTGCAACTCTGGTTCTCAGGTGATTTCTGAAACATATAAGAGTGAGTTTAAAATTACAAATAACCTTAAATCCTTCAAACCTTGCCTGTATCTAAGGAAAAAAAAAGTTTTCTTGGTTAATTTGAACCAGTAATCGTTTCTGACAATAAAGACAGATTTAGGTTGAGTGGCTAAATATAGTTTTATATTCAATTTATATATAATTAGCAGGGCAGTTTTGGTGACAGAAGCATACAAAATGGCTTGCTGAGTCCAGAGATAGACATATGTGTGCCTGTGAATGGACTTTAGCATCCTGACACCTCCTTCCATCACATTTTAGCTCTCAGTGTAACGTATACTCTTAAGCTCTAGCTTTGGTCCAAGGTCCTTTTGTCTGCTTTGAAAGGCATGTTTAGCTGTTGTTTTGAGAAATGAAACGCAGCTACAAAAATGTCCTCTTACAGTCTACATCCTGAGGAAAATTTTGTTTGGGGGGAAAGTTAAAGTTACGTATTAACAATGTGATTTATTCCTTTCCACTTATTACTAGGACATTTCCACATCATGTAAATCTTATGCCATATTCACTGTTCACATCACTAGTAGATCAGGCCTGTGGCAAGATAATTTGAGATGAAAAGCGCAATCACCTTATGGGCACATTCCTTTCCTTGCTCCCCTTTACATGGATTAATCTCACGGGGAACAGGGATCATCCGTCTTCAGTGGCTCACCAGATCTCCCACTCTCTTCAGTGGGGATCTGCTGTTCTCCAGCTGCTTTCACAACAGCCCCATGGGACTGAAAGACAATATTGACCTTTATGTTAATTAGTACTTTAAAGCCAATATATTATGCTTTTGCTCTCTTGTGAGCCAAAAGTCAGTTGGCATAAATTGCACACAGAAGTCAAAGGCTTTTACTTCTCCTAACTTACAAATATTGGTGGAAAAAAATAATTTAACTGTTAAGTAGGTATCAAGGAGGTAATTTTTATTAGTATTCAGTCAGGTTTTTTCCCCCACTCCACCCAAATAGGGCAAATCTATAACCAAAATGTAGGTTTCAGATAGTTGCTTTTATGCCATCTCTTGGGCAGAAATGACTGCTTCTCTTGTGGAAGCAGGCAGTTTATTCATACAGCATGGCAGGAGTGCAGTGGGCACCACACAAAATTGCATCTGTTTGTCCAGCAGAAGCAGCTGTATCACTGCCTCTCCCTTCTCTCTTGTCACTTCCCTAGAAGCAACCTGGAAGAGACCATCAGCTTCTGGCATGCTTGCCAGTACAGTCACTAACAAGACATCACAGACAAATCTTGAAGCAAAATAGTCCAGCTTCAAAGGAGGCATGATGATGTCAGGTTGATGCTTGGACTTGATAATCTTAAAGGTCTTTTCCAACCTTAATGATTCTGTGATTCTATGAGGGTCTCTGCTGTGCTGTACCGTGTTTCCTTGCCAGCTTCGTGCCCTGATGTCTTAGTCTCCTCCCCACAGGGGCAGCCAATCCACGCTGGGCTGTGCTCACCGCTTTTTTGGCTCTCTCTGGGTTCGCGTTCCCGTCCTCTGTAGACCTTGGCTCTATTTATTCTTGATAAAAACAGTGGAATTGCATTGCCTTTGCGTAAATTTTTTATCATGAGATTTGACATTATTGTCTTTTGTGCCAGCATTTTCTTTTGTTTACATAGGTTTTAGCATTCCAAGTGTGGTCATATTAAATGTTTGTTTATGGAAAGATAATGGTCCTAAAAACCTAAGACCAAATATCCTTACCCATAATTACAGCACCTGCCCTTATTAAGTTCAGCCTAATATAAGAAAAAATGTTCAGATTCCCTTTTGTTTCAGTGGGATCACAGTTTAGTGTGGCAAGTTTTAGCTGTCACTACAGAAAGAAAGAAAAAAAAGTAAGTGTTTGCAACCCCACTACCAGCCACTTGTTCCAGTCGCCTACACCGTGCTGGCACAAACGTGTGTAAAGTTTTGTGGTGAATGTGCTCAGGGAGGAGAATGGCTGAAAATTGGTTGTTTTGGGTTTTTTTGGCTTGTGAGTTATTTTTCACTTGTATTCTTCACGATGCTTCTTGTGCTGGCAAACAGGATGATCCTAGAGATGAGAACCATTTACTGTACAACAGTGGGGGGGAACATGAAACTTTTTTTCTCACCTTCAAGAGCAAGGTCGGTTTACAATGCCTGTCAAACTTTAGCCTTTGCGTGGGGGTTTGGTGGTGTGTTTTCGTCCCAGCTTCGTGTGTAAGACTTTACATTAGTGTATGCCTCACTGTTCCAGATTCACAGTGACCTGTTGTTTGAGAATGTGAGTGGTGAAAATGCTCCTTCAGCATTATGTGATAAGTGCTAAGCAACAGTAATGAATGCAGTCTTACCACCCTTTTGTATCTCTGACAGCTGTTTCAGTCAGCAATCATGCTGCACTTGCCCAGTTCTGCAGAGATCAGGAGATCAGGCTGGTTGTGGTTGGTCCAGAGGTTCCTCTTGCTGCCGGTAAGAGAAAGCAAGCTAAAAATCATAGCCTTCGTAATTTAGGAAGAAAAGTAAATTTTACTCCATATCTTCTATGCACCATTCAACAGTATCTGAGTGTCTTCAGTAGGAATGGAAACAGATCCTCTGTGGCAGTTTCCCTGAAATTCAGGGTTATGCTGTGATGAAAATGAATTTCTGCAAGGTATTGTGTGAGCAATATAACAGTTAAAATGTCTTTAAATGTTAAGTTTCTTTTTAAGTGCTTGCAATTAGTAAAAGAGGTGTCAAAGTGTTTCCGTATAGGAACCTTAACTAGAGTTTTGATTTTCCTATGGAGTTTTCATTTCTTGACCTAGTAATAATTTGGAACTTGGTAAAAAGTAATTTATAAACCTGTTGATAATTTTTCTATTTTAACCTTTTACATGTTCAACAATTGCCATCTTCACAAAAGACTGATGTCAACCTTTTAGCTAAAAGCTATAATAAAACAAGGGGGGATTGTTGTCTCTTACCAGATGCAGCAGATCTTCTTAGCCACAGATATTTCAGGGTTACCTGCTCCTGATTACAGTGAAAAATGCATCTTTTTTGCCATCCATCTGGTAAAATAAGCACTGAAAAGATATATATGGCTTATCATTCCTGACATACTTGTTCGAACAAATCAGTGCATCTGTAGACTTGGACTACATGACTCCTATAAATCATTTGGTGATTTATAGTATTTTTTTGTGGTGTCGTTTTTAGGAATTGTTGATGACTTGACAGCAGCTGGAGTAAGGTGTTTTGGTCCAACAGCAAAAGCAGCTCAGCTGGAGTCCAGTAAGAGCTTTACCAAAGCCTTTTTGGATCGTCATGAAATCCCAACTGCGAGATGGAAATCTTTTACTGATCCTAAAGCAGCATGTAGCTTTATTAACAGGTAAAATTCTTGTCATTTTAGAAATTTTTTTTTTACAGTGCTAAGTATCCAAAACAAACAATCAAATGTTTACTAATGTGTCAAAACTTTTGGCTGTGATAAAACGTGTAAAGGTTTTAAAGGATAATCTAACATGATGCTATCACACTGCAATAAGTCTGATAATTAAATGGTTCTTATTTACTGCTCTTCAATGAAAATAAAGTTCAGTGTTCAGTTTACAGGAGAATATAGGACCAGTTTGTGGGGTTTTTTTCAAATTGCTTATTGTGGAAACCCAGCTTGCAGTCTGATAGTCGGATGTTCTGCCTTCTTTGTACCTTTTCTCCAAAAATATAAATTCTGCATTGGAGACTTCCTCAGCAAATGATCTACTCATCAGAATACAATACAGGTGAACCAAAACCTGAATTATTAAAATTATTATTAAAAAGGAAATTATTGTTAAAAGGAAAGCAAACTTTCAGAACAGTAATGAAATTGGGGGGGGCAACAGGAAGCAGAAATCCTTTACAGGCATAGCATAACAAGAGAAGCCTGGTTCTTACTTGTGTGTTGTTCAATAAGGTAAAACGGTTGCTATGAAACCTGGTAAGTATTTTATCTTTCAACTATTGAAATGTTCAAAATGCCTATAAAATATATTAGCAATACAGAGTGTTTACTGTAGAATCTCTCTTCTCTATCTTTGAAGTGCAAACTTCCCTGCTCTGGTTGTAAAAGCTAGTGGCCTGGCAGCTGGCAAAGGAGTAATTGTGGCTTCAAACAAGGAAGAAGCCTGCAAAGCTGTTACTGAAATCATGCAGGTGAGTAGAAATGTCATGCACTAACTGGAGAAGTTCTCACACAAAATAAGTCATTAACCATCTCAGAGTCTCAAAAATATTCTGTGTAGTAGGAATTTGGCTAAAAGACATCAAACCTTTTACCCATTACTTGGACAGCTAAGAAGCTCTGTCGTATTTACTGCTTGAGGCAGGGTACTCTTTCTCGGCATAGTTTCTGTAGGCTAAAATAAAATAATTCTTAATGAAAACCCACACTTATTTCCATATAGATTTCCTCTTTTTTTTTTTTTTTTTTTTTACCATTTGAGTCTGCTGCAATCAAACAGGTACTACAATGCTGTAGTATTAACACCGTGATTGAGCTGGATCTTGACGAGCAACATCAGCTTTAGGACTCCAGTCACACAGAACTTAAATGTGTAGTAAAATTCTAGTGGAATTATTTCAAGTTAAGCATATATTTAGGTAGGGTATGCAAAAAAATCTATTAGGACCATCAAAACCTGAAAAGAAGGAAAATGAAGCCATTTCATCTGAACAGTTAGGTACATAGAGCTGGAAAATAAGACACATAGAGGTCAGGTGCTCAGCTGGTGTCAGCAGCACAGCATCTTACAATTCAGTGGAGCTATGCTGACTCATAGGAGACATTATCTGACACACTTGTATTTCAAGAGTCAGAATATAGGGTCTGCACTCACATTTTGTTGTGTGTGTATGTGTGTGTATGGTTATTGGACAAATATATGTCTTAACAAGTGACTTGATGTCTTGAACAAAAAAAATGTGCGTTAGAGAGTCTTATAGACCCAAAAATTACCTTGTCAGTGTGTGTTGTCAGTTCTTAATGGCCTAAATAGGCAGTCAGTGTTCAAGCATTGCATTGGAATATGAAAATATTGCCCCCTTCCAGTGTATTCTGTAGAACTGCACTTTCTTATGAAGTAGAAGTTCAGATTGTAGACTTGACAGTCATTACTATTACTCTCAGTATCATGGGTGCAAATTTCAGAAGGTAGAGCATGAGGAATTGCTCGGTCAGTCATAAATATAATCTGCAATTTAAATACATTCAAGCATAAAATCTGCATTTATTTAAGAATAAACAGAAAAGAGGAGCAAAGATTTTACCATTGCTGACACACCCAGGATGAAGAATGGATTAATAGTCTCAAAACCATGCTGTGTTTTTCTTGCTGTTTTAAAAATATTTTTTCTTGTTGCATTTTGAATATTTTAAAATTACTGAAACAGAACTTAAGAGGTTTTGTTTTTACTGTAGGATAAGACTTTTGGCACAGCTGGGGAAACTGTTGTTGTTGAAGAGCTTCTTGAAGGAGAAGAAGTTTCTGTAAGTGTGCATCTCACTGTAATGCTTTGATTATACCTGTTCTAAACTGTTTAGGAAACACTACATAAGTACCTACAGCAGAGATGTGTAAGGTGTTATTACTTAAATTAAAAATAGTTATCTGTTTATAAATAAAATTGTATTAATTAAAGACAGATGTGTTAAGAACCAAACTTCCTGCAGTCTGTTAAAATAATGCAAATTAAATAAAAATAACTCAAACAGTAATCAGCTGTTGCCATATGGGAAAAAAAAAAAGCCTTAAAATTTTTGAGTGTCACTGAGCGTGCAGTTCTATGTTATGATTTCTCTGACAGCAAAAACAGTGTAAGTTGTCCCGTCCCTTCCCTTCCATGTTGCTACCTCTTCACTGCTGTTTGCTGTTGATTCAGTTGTACTAGTTACCTGTTCATGAAGCTGCAACCTAAAGACCTTTTTTCGAAGAAGTCAGCACCACCACCTTCCATGTTCTCTGTGTTCTGGTTTAGAGCCCAGTGCCATTTGAATCAGTACAAGTAACAGGATGGTGAAGTGCAGAGCAAGGCAAAGGAGTGGTTGAGAGTAAGGGAGGATGGAGACTTTCTTTAATCAGTTTTGCTGATGAAGGGAATATGTTGAACTGTTTCAGGAGGGAGCGGTAAACTCATTTGGAACAAGGGAACAATCAGCTCAAGACAGGTGCAGGCAGGATCCTCTTTAACCAGTTTCGTTGCCAGAGAAATCGCAATGTGGAAGTGCATTTGGGGACAAAGGCTGTTGAATGATTTGACAGTGTTGATTTTCTCTGCAGATGTAAAGAGAACATTTCCTTCATTTTAAGCTGATTCAGCTCCTTTGTTTAAAAACGTATATCTGATTTAATTAGCGGAGTGTGAAGGAGAAAAGGAGAACTAGAGCCTAGGTTTCGAGGTGGCAGGGGAACTTGACACTTACATCACACAAAGTAGAACAGCCAAGTACCAGCTCAGGTTCCCGAGTCCTGGAGCTGGAGCTGACTTCTGCTGGATGTTGTGAACATTCATCTTGGAGGTGGTGGTATTTAAAAACTATGTGATCACCTCCAACTATTGCCAATCTTTTCTTCATATTGGGCAGGAAACCAGGCTATGCAATTAGATGTGCACATATTGGTCATCCTTACTCTTTCGTGGTTGGCTTGATGTTTTTAGGAACTAAGGGGTTATCCAGATCTTCATTCTCTGGTGGAAAATATGTAATGCTCTTAATTAGTCCTTAGAATACTATCAGACTTACTGTAATATAGTACAAGAATATAAACATGCAGTTGAAAGGGTTTTTTTCTATGGTGGCAGACAACAGTGAAGAAAAAATACTGCTTGCCTTGCCTGTCAAAATAATTCACCTTCTGCAAATGACTGTAGTTTTTAACATATTACTATTTTGGAATTTTTGGATTTTGTTGGGGAATCCTTGCTTGTTTTTTAATTAACATTATAAAAAGTTTTTATGAGTACTGCTAGCAGTAGTTCAGATAGTGAACATCATCATCCAGTTACAGAAGATGCCAGCAGGCTTGTTAGTATGAAGATACTGAGGATAAAAGCATCTGCTATAAAAGTATTTAATTGTTTTTCTAACCTTTGAGTATTTCTTTTCAGCACTACTACTGATGTTACAATTTTTAATATGTTATATGAAAGTTAATGTCTGTAGGAAGGTCATATAAACTGAGGCATTGCTTCCTGGGAGACAAGGGAAATGTTTAGAAGTTTGTTTTATCAGGGAGACAGAATTTATGCTCTTAAATATCCATTTGCAGCACTGAACGTCAAACATATTTGCACTTTTTGCACTTTAATTTTAATCATAGACTGGGGTTTTGATTATTCTCCTTGTTTTCTAGTGCTTATGTTTCACTGATGGCATCACAATTGCTCCCATGCCTCCAGCCCAGGACCACAAGCGATTAATGGATGGAGATGAAGGCCCTAACACTGGAGGGATGGGAGCTTATTCCCCAGCACCTCAGGTAAAAATGTATTGACAAGGAGGTGTTTCGCTAAAGCTGTAGTACAGCTCTAGTATTGAAAATACGTGTGAATTTTTAGTTCCGCCATGATGAGCAGGAGAGTGAAGAGAATGCGCTCTTGTGGATGGAAAGATTTGCCTAAAACAGACATAGTCAAGTAAAGTTCATAACTTAAATTTGTTTCTCTGAAGAGGAGGATATTTCTGCTGAATTGCTTTTAATTATAAAGGTGGAAGTGTCATTTCAGCAACCTTGTATTTTGATTTGGTTTATAAGTGTTATAAAATACTGATTGTTAGAACCAAGTGCTTAAACCCACTTTTTTTATCTTGTGCCAAACTAAGCTAATGATGAGGTTAGTTCACTTGCTGTACTTCAAGGTAGTTTGGTTTAGTTTGGCAAGGAACTATTTGCGAAAGGATTGACTTTTCTTTCTATTCACCTGTGTCATGGCCAGAGATTTTTCTTTTTTAAGTTAAAAAAAATTATAGGTTTTGTTTGTAAAGAAAGCTATTAATCTTGTTTATTGAATAAAATTTGATCATTGATCACTGTACTTTCCAACCATGATTTGTCTTTGGGAGGTCGTATCTAAATGCCAGTATGTCTGTGCAAGTGGTTTATTCCAGTGAAGCCAGTGGGATTGCTTGCACATGTAGATCTAAGCATGGAAAAGTGTCTGAAGAAATGCAGACGGTTGTTTTAATGCTGTGGTATGTTGTCTGAGGAGGGAGAAAACAGTATTAGGTTTCTGTTGTATGAAACATTTTGGAGTGAGCAAGAGACCATGCAAGTGTTCTGCTTGGCTCTTAAAAACACTAACCATCACAGTAGGAAAAATCATGCACTCCCTTTTTACAAATGCTGTTTTCTAAACCTGTTTTATTAGATTTCTGAAGATTTACTGCAGAAAATAAGTGATACTGTTCTTCAGAAAACTGTTGATGGCATGAGGAAAGAAGGTGTCCCCTATTTTGGTATGTACAGAATTTTGGGTGTTTTAAGCATAAGGAAAAAGGCATTTTTTTTACTTTGTCGTCTTTATAGGCCTAACTCACACTGTAGGGTAAGGAAGATAACTTTGATCTATTTGGAATCTGGGTTTAGTATCCATGGCTTGATTTAGAGTCCATTGACATTGATGGATATAATTTAATTAGCAGTGGATAATCATCAAGTAAGGAAGAACAGAAAGCATAATGTTTGAAAATAAGATGCAAAATTGTAACCACAACTATTTCTGCCTGACATATTTTTAACATTTCTAAAGTGGTAACATCCTACTTTTAAATTAACACAGGTGGCATCCTTTTTAACACTATTGTGAATAGATTCAAAGCAAATGACCAATGCAGTTGCTTAGATAGCTTTTTATATAATTTTTTATTCCAGGTGTGCTTTATGCTGGGTTAATGCTTACCAAAGATGGACCTAAAGTTCTAGAGTTTAACTGCAGGTTTGGTGACCCAGAATGTCAGGTGAGTTATTTTGTAGGTAGATACAGTTTGCCATTATGGGAGGAGAAAGTCTGTTAGCATCTCCCATTATTCTTAACTAACTTTTGGATGAATAATTAGCTAATTGCACTGAGATTTAAATTACTTGGTTTGCTTATTCAAGACAGAAGGTCTGGTATGAAATTGTTCCATTCCAGAGAAGATTTCAGCACGTTATACTCAAATATGGGCTTTACAAGGGTAAGCTTGAGTGAAACTCAGCTCTTTCCTATCTTTTCTGGAATGGATTGGATTTTTTTTTTTTTTTTTTTTTTTTTACTTTATTAAAGAAGTGAACACTTCTTTTCCCCACTCCCTGTTGACAAGTGGAACAAACCCCTTCATTTCTGTTCTTCAGAACCGATAGGTTTCTTTGGCCTTTACGTTTTGCCCTCCATATGTAGCAGTTCTTTTACCCATAGAAGGTATCTTCAAGGAAGAGTATTTTTAAAGGTACATAGGTTATGTATATATGTGTGAAAATACTTATTTAATGTTATTTTTACAGTTGCATTAGTATTTAAAAGCTCAGTGAAGAAAATGTAACAATGTATGTTGTTTACTGTAATTTGCTAATCTGTATTTTTTGTAGGTAATTCTTCCACTGTTGAAAAGTGATTTGTATGAAGTTATGCAAGCGGTTATCAATAAAAAGTTGTCTAGTGCCATGCCAGTTTGGTTTGAAGACAGTGCAGCTGTGACGGTGGTCATGGCTAGCGAAGGGTATCCAGGAACATATCCCAAGGGTTTGGAAATAACAGGTAAATATAGCAGGAGAAACCACAGAAGTCTGATTCCTCTCCTGCCCTCTCTCCATTTTCTCTTTTGCCTGTTGAAGGTGAATCAAAGTAACTCAGACTTACAGAAACTTTAGGTCTTGTGGTAATGGGTCAGCAAGAGACACATGAATTTTCACACATCAAAGTTTATTGGTAATGCACCCGTAGCATTTTCAAATCTCTACGCTATATTGTTAAGTTCTGTAGCATTTTTTTAATATGCGTTACAGTAAAGTAGTTCTGGGTTGATCACTGATTGTTACATAACATTGATGCTGATATGTTTTGTGGTCTCTTTGTCAGTGAAGTATATCCAGCTTGAGTTAAATGTTGTATGCAGATGTTTCAGCAAAATACCTCTTTCTGTGTCTCTGAGCCTAAAAACAACAGACTTATGTCTCCTCAAAATGTAGTTTGCACAAATTTACTCCTATTTCCCAGCATGATCACACTGAATTCGATTGTGATTTCTAGACACAAGTCAATAAGTGCTGAATATCTATTCATGTGTAATTTATTAGAGAACGTTCTAATCAACTGATTTTTCTGCATTTATTTTATTGAACGCAATCATAGGACTTTCCAAGGCTAAGCAACTAGGATTGGAGGTGTTCCATGCAGGCACGTCCCTAAAGGATGGCAAAGTGGTGACTAGTGGTGGAAGAGTCCTTACAGTAACTGCTATTAAAGAGGATCTAATGACAGCACTGCAAGAAGCCAACAAGGGAGTAGCAGCCATACACTTCAAGGGTGCCATTTATAGAAAGGACATTGGTTATCGGGCTATAGCTTTCCTGAGACAATCCAGGTAGATATTTGAAATACTTGAAATGGAAATACTGGTGTAAAAGGGACTTAAAGATATCACTAGTTTACATTAATAAACTGATGTTGATATTATGCATAACTCTAGACAAGTTTTAACTAGCATCCTTGTGAGCAATCTAAGCAAGACCAGGCAATGAAGGAACAGGCTTTTTGATGGCTCTCTCATCCATGTTCTTATTCTCCCAAGTCTGAGTTAAACTACAGTGACCAGCACACAGGAGTAACTTGTGGTGTTGCTGACTTTGTTATGTCTGTTTTAGGGAAGGTGACCTTCTGGTTCCTGGGCTCTAAATCATAGCTTTTGCTCTAAGATTTCTGTTGTCCGTATGTCTAATATTAATACCATTAAATGTATGTATGTTCAAGGTTTGAGCTATTTTATTGGTTCATTTTAGAGTGTTTAGAAACGGTTAAAATGGTCTTGAAACACCTACCTTGTTGGGGTATGCATTTTAATGGAATAGTTGGCTAACAACATGGGTAGAATTTACCCCTCCTTTTTATTATTATTCCTTTTATTTTCACAGTATTTGGTTTAACACTCTTGAGATGGTGTGGGTACGCAGGTTTTTTAAAGCAGTGTGTCCTATTGTCTCTCTGACGTTATTGAGAGCAGGTTTTTAGACTCACTTTTACATGATTTTACATAATACGAAGCGTATCTGCCTACCTAGTCTCCGATTAGTGCAAAACGTAACTTCAGATAATAGGTTATTTTGTAGTCTAGGAAGTATATTAGTAGAGTTTCATTTTTCCTGACAGTGTATACCAACTAGTATATTGTAAAATTATGACCAATAAACTTACTAAATGAACAAGGGCATTTGGATCCAGTTTTCTTTCTCTCTCAACTGCTGTGCATCTTTTGAGAAATTTATGTGAAAACGTGTAATTTCTGTTTGTATTGTAGTAGAAAAAAGTCATTGTATAAGTCAAGAGAAGAAGGTACTTTAATGAACAGTGCTCTAAATAACTGAGTTCATGGGCCATGGCCAGCAAGTTTCTTGACTGGAATGCCTGTATGCTGGGAGCATCCCTAGCTTGTTAAGGAGACTCCTGGGAACTGTTTAGAATAGCGCCTGTTTTTCTGTCTTTGATTCTGCACCAACTTTTGCTCAAGACATCCTAAAATTGGAAGAACAGAGAGTCAGGCACACTTCACTTTGGACTGTGTGTTGCACACAGTTAAGGAAGGGTGATGGTTGGCTCAGTAAAGTTGGGGACACGCGTCTTCTTGGCAGCTTTTCAAGATTAAGTCCTATGCATTTCACTTTGTGAAAATATCCAGAATATTTAATAAAAAATATTTTAGAACAATACTCTCCTTTTAAGGAGTCAAAGTAGATACTATACTTTTAAAAATAAGGTGAAAATATGTTGAATATTCATCACATTCAGACTGAAAGGGCCTGACTGGTCTTTTGTTATTGCAGGCTAATATTTCCTTGACTCTTATTCACAGGCTGAACAGCTGCTTTTTATAATTATTTTCCTCTTGCAAATTTCTGAGCAGTGATATAATGTGAGTGCAGATGTCTCTGTA
Source organism: Phaethon aethereus (assembly GCF_964289735.1). NCBI lineage: Eukaryota > Metazoa > Chordata > Aves > Phaethontiformes > Phaethontidae > Phaethon > Phaethon aethereus. The sequence goes on along the minus strand of NW_028113775.1, from coordinate 45,504 downwards.
TTTTCCTGGTACCACAGCTCTTTGGCCACATGTTTTGTTGTACATGTCCTTGTTAATCAATAGTGTGTTTCACCCTTAGAATTTAAACTTCATACTGAATCACATCAGTAAGAGAGCTAAAACAGGTATGAACCTAAAATAGGGGTGCAGCAGGTAGCCTGGTTCATGCCATGGGCAATGTAGAAACAACAATTCCTTAACTGGAGTGAGAGATGTTTGGTACAACTGGTAACTAAGAGTCATTAAACTCACTATGTCCAAAATTAAAAGGTTCCTCTATAAATATGATATAATACTTAATGTCTCCAGTCAGTGAAATGGACGGAGAAGTTACATACACCAGTTTGTAGTAAGGGTATTTTCTGAATTGTATGGCTGTATATAAAAGAAAATCCCAGAGCTTATGGGCATTTCTTTCTAGATTGCTAAAATGGACCTTAGGAACTTAATTATTTTGAAATAAACTTAAAAATATATACTTTAATAGAAAGTCCCATTAAATAAAAAAAGAAGTGCGGTTGGTTTTGTGGTGGTATCATTCCAGGTGATAAGGAGAGGCAACCTTTAAACTACAGTTGTAAAACTCTCAAAGTATCACAGAGGACTGTTGATTTATGTGATACTTCTGTTTTGAAAAGCTAACTTGAGCTTGATCCTGCAAGGTGGTGAGGTGGTCTGACTTAGCAGTGCATTTTTGTATACATTTTGTTTTGAGCATAGACACTATACTATTGATGCCTCAATATCCAGACTAGGTATTCAGACCTTGCAAAATCAGATTCCATTGTTCCACCGGTTTTGCCTTGGTGTTGGATTTTCTTTTTTGTTTGTTTTTTATCTTGATATTTGACTGGATAGTGCATGATGCTGATGCTCCGATGTTGTCTTCAAGGTATCTGGAACTATTTGAGTACTTCTTATGGCAAACTCTCTGTGGTGCAAATCCATAAAGTGTTGTTTCTTTGGTGTAATACTCCCTATCTTCAGGTGTATGTGTGAGGTCAGGTTCCAAACAGTAAGATTAACCTTTGAGCCATTGAGCCTGCCTGAAACGAATACTACAATACTTAGAACTCCTTTTATATGAGCAAAGTTACTGTACAAGGAGGAAAACAGCTGTATTTGTCAGCAGAATAGGATTCGGAATGGTTAATCCTCTTAGTGATGCAATGATGTAAAGAAGTAAATATTATTTTAAAATATATTTTGTGCACTCGGTAATCAATTGCCATAACATTTTTTTAACTATCTTTCAGAGGCTTGACTTACAAAAACAGTGGGGTGGACATCGCAGCAGGGAATACTTTAGTTCAGAAAATTAAACCCCTAGCTGCAGCTACATCAAGGTCAGGTAAGACTTGTACCTTCTGTTCCTGTTTCAGTCAGTTCATGGCAATGAGGCTTATCATTTGATCTTGATACAAACGCTCATATTTATGTGTTCTGCGTGCTTCTAGATTACACAAGAAGTATCTGTGGTAAGCAAATGCCTGTGATTTCTTAAAAATGTACTGCGTTAAGTTCACAAATTTTCTTCTGAAAATGACTCTATATGTCGTGAATGTCGGGTGTTAAGGATGCTAGAGAATACAGTTCAGCGCTCTAAAAGGTTAAATGCAAGTAAAAATCCTACCATTTAGTGCTATTTTTGATTACATGGATTATTATTTCTTGCACAGTGAACTATACAATTTTTGTAGATAAATGTTTAGAAAGGTGTACAAGATGTAGAATTCCTCAGAGATACTGTCTGTTACTTGAGATAGATATGGAAGACACGCTTTTTGCTTGGTTAAAACAGAATAAAATTGGTCCTTTTTTTTGTTGTGATCTTAGGCACATCTTGCTCTAGCAAGTCCTTGTAATTAATTTGATAGATTTAAAATACCAGTCATATATATAATAACCCTTTATCTTCAAATTAACTGAGAACCTACAGACGTCATATAGACATAGAGAGAAAACTATATATAGACACACACAAATATCACAAAGTTTTGGACTTTTAGCCTGAGGTAATAATGAAGAAATAAGGCAAAGCAAACTTAAGAGGATTAGGAGCTCCCGTGCCCCCGTGAAGAGGCTCTAAATGTCAGAGGAAAGTTTCCTGGTGACAAAGAAAAGTCATGTTGACAGATACCAGAGAGAATTTGTGTCGGAGATCCTGGAGAAACCCACGAAAATAAAAGTTTACTATTTTTTCCTGTTTTCTGGCTGGCAGGCTGCAATGCGGAACTTGGAGGTTTTGCTGGCCTTTTTGATTTGAAAGCAGCTGGTTACAAAGATCCTATCTTGGTATCTGGAACTGATGGTGTTGGCACAAAACTCAAGGTAATGTGAAAATCCATGTAAAGGAAGGAAAATAGCACAGAAAGGAAAATGCTTAATCACATCATTAATGCTTTAACAGAAAATATCAGTTGTCTTTTAGAAATACAGGTAGGTATTTTTAAAAAGGGAATAAAAAATGAAATTGCCCTCCTTCAGGCAAAAGAATTAAATATATGTTTAACTTCTGGTATATAAATAGCCATACTTGAAATGATGCTTAAAATAACTTATTTTTAATATTAAGTATGTAATCAGAGACTCCGTTTCATTAAGGTGGCTTCTCCACCCTCAAAAACATTACTCATGGGGAAAAACATTTAGTTATACGGTTGCTGTTGTGTTTACGCCACCTGCAATGAAACCCCTTCCAGTTCAGTCTCCTTCCGTAAAGTGCTTTTGTACTTGCCAATTAAGAAAGTAACAACTCCTAAAATAAAATGCTAGGAGAGGCTCACAGAGATGATAATAACTGAAGTTGCTCCTCAAAAAGCACCTAAGAGGAACAGTGTGATTTTGATCCCCTTCTTCCCTTGCAGACTCTCTGCTTGTGTTTCAGTTTGTCAAAGCTAACCAACGGGTTCTTTCACTGTGTTTTGCAGATTGCACAAGTATGTAAGAGACACGACACCATAGGTCAGGACCTGGTTGCCATGTGTGTCAATGACATCTTGGCTCAAGGAGCGGAGCCCCTCTTCTTCCTTGACTATTTTGCCTGTGGCAAACTTGATGTTGAAGTGGCTCAGGGTGTCATTGCAGGAATAGCTGAAGCTTGCAAAAAGGCAGGATGTGCTCTTTTGGGTATGAACACTCTTCTTTGAAGGATATGAAAAATCTTATGCAATCTCTTTATAACTCGTTTTAATGTGTTTGTTTTCCTACTCTATGGAAGAATCTTAGAGGAGTGAAAAAAAAACAACAAAGCATCACATGTCTTTGCTTTCAGAGAACATAATCTCTACCCACTGGAAGGAGACAGTACTCTACAAATGTTGCCATTAGCTCAGGAAGTTGCATATAATTTGTCTTATCTATATCTTTTCATTTAACTTTGTAACTGTAAGAGCTACCTAGAAAACTATCAATTCACGTTTTTTAATTCTTTGTATTTTTTAAGTAAATTTTAAAATGTACAAAATACATTTGTTTATTATCCTTTATCCTAAAGTAAATCCTCAAGTTTTCCTCTGGAAACAAGATTTATATGTGTTACTGTGCATGCACATGTCCCTGTGTGCGTACGTATTCTCTTTTGCACCTCTTGGCTGATTTTAAGTAAATTTGACAAGAAAGGTAGAGATCTCACAGCTATTGTGTTCCCACAAGCTTCAAAAAAAACAGAAAGGCAGGGAACGTCCTTGTGAATGCAACAAAAGCTTCAGCTGGAGCTCACTACTTAAGACACAGAAATGTCTGCCACACAAGGCAGAAACATAAAAGAAATCAGGTTTCATTAGTTACAAAACTAATAACAAAACTATTTGTCTACTGAAGACTTGCTGAAGATTTATTTCACCAAGATCTGTATGTTCCAAGATGTTAAGACTCAAATTTAACCGTTTTCCTTTTCAGCCCTATAATTCAAGTACATAATATGTTTTACTAACATATTATGTATGTATTGTGGTATACAGTAACCTAGTTATTCATAAAAATTATACAATATTTCTCTTCTTGAATCTTAAAAAATACATATTTAAAGCTGAATAACTCAATAAAAATATTTCTAGGTCAGTCAAAAATACATTCTTTTGTATAAGTCTTTAGTTTATAAAAGGAGTGCTACACAGGGTTAAATTTTAAAGCAATGAAGCCCAGAAAGTTCAGCTTTCTCACATAGTTTTTATTTTTCCTTCTTTTTTTATAAAAACAGACATGGAGAATTACTATGATTGTTCAAAAAAGCCTAAAAATTTGAGCCTAAAAATGATAGTTCACATGTCTTACTTTAGGTGCCACTTTATAATTGGTAATACTGTAGCTCTTTTTTCCAATTCTTTAAGAAAGTTAGTAACGAAAGTCTTTTCTAAGTGGGAGTGAGTAATTTTGGGGTAGTTTACAAGCTTTGAACAAGAGGCTATTTATGTTCTGGATTTTTTTTTCTGCATGAACTGTTAGTCTGTTTTATATTTGTCTTAAGGTGTTCCCTCAGTTTATGAAACATAATCAAACCATTCATGCTTCAGCATAAGTATATGTTGTGTGAAATCTTGCTATAAAATTACTTACTGGAATTTCAAGATTTTACTTCCAATTGGAAAACTTTAAAACTACAAAGGGCTTTCGATGTTGTAAATTAATTATCAGAGAATAATTTCTTAAAATTGTAAATGGATTAGTAAGTATCTTTTTGTGCTAATGTAAAAATGAGTCCAAACTCATAAATAAAACAACCATGATTTCCTCCCCACATTTCTGTCACTCTCAGAAAAGAAGGGACAGAGATGATGCTGTTGCAGTAACTCTGAACCTAAGGAGTAAATGCTCGTTTCACGTACCAAACACAGCAAGTTCCCCTCTCTAGACTGAATGAGACCGTGGCAGGCAGAACACAGGTCTTCAGCAGTGAAGACCATCGGTTTATACTTGAAGGGCAGTAGGAGAGCCAGTGGGGTATGTATATGTATATAGAGAGAGAGAATGCTGTCTGAGCAGTGCTGTGCATTTCTGTGCAAGCTGGGAAAATTACCTTTTCAGACTGCACTCTGAATGAAGTCAGCCGGCTAAAACATAGTTTTCAGGGCAAAACAAGAGGATGTTCTGCTCATTGGGATATAAGATAATAGCCTAGACAACAGTTCATCTGCGTGGATGGGTCAGAAAGGCCCTCTTTTAGAGGAGTGCTCCCAAAAGAGTCTGTAAACCTTAGGTGTTCAGAGTTGGTGTGGTAATGATGGCCTGGTTGTGGGCAGGAATGGCTGGCAGGATAGTGCTAGATACAAAATCTTCATTAAGGCAAGTGAGACTAATAGCTATGTCATTTCTTTGATGTCCGTGTATGAATTTCTTGTGTCTCTTGTATCTTGGATGTTTTTCATGGAGAATATTAAACTTGGCAGAAATTTGGAAATATGAAGTACTAAATATATGCTTTGATTTTAAAATATGAATGCACAGCAATTTGATACTGGTTGTCAGAGTGAGGGAGGAAATGTTCTTTCCCAGTTTTTTATTGCTTGTTCAATTGAAAGGCCTGTACAAACATGTTTTTAATTCTTTTTAATGTTTGTTTATCTAATTAAAAAAATCAGTCTGTTAATGCCTTATGAGTTTAAAACTTTGAAAAATTGTATGCCTACTGGTTCCAATGGTTTTCCAACATCCCCTTTCTCTTTTTTTGGTTCCCACAGGAGGTGAAACTGCTGAAATGCCAGGCATGTATCCACCTGGAGAGTATGACCTGGCTGGCTTTGCTGTTGGTGCAGTGGAGCGAGGGCAGATGCTGCCCCAGCTGGAGAGAATTGCTGATGGAGACATGGTTATTGGTGTAGCTTCTTCTGGGGTTCACAGCAATGGGTACAGCCTTGTAAGGAAGATTGTGGAAAAGTCATCGTTCGATTTCTCTTCTCCAGTTGGTGTCTCTGGGGATCAGACATTAGGTACCATTATAAGATGCAGTTTCTTGCATTACAATTTGAACTTTTGAACAGGCAAATGTCACACAATTGTTTTGTCTGTGCCTTTGCTTTTGTAACTTGTCTAAGGCACTGGAAAAATTATTCGGTTCTTGAATGTGTTCTTGTCTTCTTTTTTCCTCTGAATCACATGCAGGAAAGAAGTTAAGGGATGGGGATAAATAACTAATTGTATACTAAAAAGGGTAGAACATTGTGTTTTTCTCTGTAGTACAATGCTTATTAGTATCCAGCACATTAATATGTTGAGTTTTCCTCAGTTTTATATCGATTAAAATGTCTTTCTGAGTTGTAACTGGTTTTCTTTCATCCTCTTTCATCTGCAGGAGATCTATTGTTAACCCCAACTAAGATCTACAGTAAGACTCTGTTGCCTGTCCTTCGCTCAGGCCATGTGAAAGCCTATGCCCACATCACTGGAGGGGGCTTGCTGGAAAACATCCCCAGAGTTCTCCCAGAGTCGTTTGGTGTCGTTCTAGGTGAGATAAAGAGAAAAGCTGTAGAAATATCTGCATGTTAATTTGGGTTGGGGGAAGCTGTGTACATGGGGCCATGTCAACTGACTTGCACTGCAAGAGCTAGATTTGCCTGTCTAGAAATGTTTGCCTTTTTCTTCATTGTTGCTGAATTTCTCCTTGTTCTTGAAACATAACCAGTCAAAACACTTTGTAGTCTTAAGATTACTGCTCATTGAGTTCACCTCCCCTGATGGTGTTTTGGATTGTATTTTTTAGGAAGCTATCCATACTTGCAAAAACAAAAAAACCCCTTTTTTTTTGTTCCCTCAGTGAATGAGGGAACAAAATGAGCTGTCACCATTTGCACTAAGCTACAAAATTATTACTAATAACATGACACTCATGAAGCCTTTGATTAGAATTCAGATATGCTTACTAACTCAAGTACATCTCATGCTATTTGACATAACTTTAATTAATCCTCACCACAATATTGTCTGGTATGCTGGAAGTAATATTTCGCTTACGGATAAAGTGTAGTATGGAAAAGTAAATGACTGACTATAGGTTATGCAGTGTTCATTGGGTTGTAGAATAAAATAAGGGAATTAATATTGAGGTTTGCACTCCAGAACTGCATGTAAATAATTCTTCCACTTGTCACTTAAACAGTAGTCCACAGTGGACATTAGTATATATAAATGGGGTTAATACCATTTTAAATATAACATGGCGAGAAGGAGACTTCTGTCTTTGGAGTTCCTTTACAGTGGCTCGTCCAGAAGCATTTCTTATGCTGCTGTAAATCATCCTTACCTTGTTGGAATTGGGGGCAGTGTGAGACTTCTGTGACAGTTTTTAAGGCTATAATTTTGGTACAGTAGTTTCTCTAGAAGCAGAGTTGTCATCTTCAAGACAAGGATTTTCCAAAGACTTCCTCAGAGCCCATTTTGAATTAGTGATTAACGAATTGCAGTGGAGCAATATGATTAATTTCCTCCCAGAGTGACACTTCTTTCTAGGCCCAAGTCTTGTTCAGTAAGGAAGGAAAAAATCCTATTTCCATGCATGGAAGCTGATTTCACTCAAGCTAATGCTGCTGTGGGTCTTTGTTTGTGCTCTTCATCCAGATCTTGCCTCTTAATGCTCTAATAATTTTAGTATTTTTCCATTGGTAGCGATTTCCACTCTTCATTTGTATTTTCAATTCTTTTTAGATGCTCTTACCTGGAAGATTCCTGAAATCTTTTGCTGGCTCCATAAAGAAGGGAACATCTCTGAGGAGGAGATGACTCGGACATTTAATTGTGGGATCGGTGCTGTCTTGGTAGTTCAGAGGGAGCTGGCTCAGCAGGTCCTCAAGGACATACAGAGACATGAGGCAGCCTGGCTGATCGGGAAAGTTGTCCCCCTACAAAAAGGTTATTAGATTTTTATTTCCCTTTAAAAAGAAAAAAAAAAAAAGCAGATCTAAATTCCTTAGCTGGTGAGTCTCCATGGAAGTTAGCTGAAAATCTCTTAATTGGCACCTCCATGGCTTTTTTGCACAGGGTATTAGAATGACAGTCCTCACGACTTCAGTCTTAGTACATAGAACATGTGCTTAGCAATGTCAGATGTCACCAGAGCTATAAATAAATAACAAGAAGTAAAGCAGTGCCACTAATCTCTTTTCATGTGTACTTTTCTCCTCTCTCTGTTTCTCCCTTTATTTATGTGGTGTTGTGTTTGTTTTTTTTTTCTTGCACGTGTTCAGGCTCTGCCCATGTTAAAGTCCATAATATGCTTCGAGCCTTGCAAGCAAATAGGTCACTGTCTGTGCACAGCCATATCCAAGGCAAAATCCAGACAAACAAAGTGAAGGTTGCTGTCCTTATCTCTGGAACAGGTGAGAGTTTATATTCTTTACTACAGTGTAAAACAGACTATTGAAAAAGGAATTTCAGCTCAGATTCAGGTCTCTTGAAGTCCTTGCCATTCTCCATGGAAGCTCTGACAGGCTTCTAACAGGCTTTCAGTAACAGGCAGAATATATTTTGCCCTTGGATTAATTTCAGTCACAGACAGAATGATCTTTAACCTCTGCTGCAAACTGACTGTGAATTGCATCTGTGTTCATTTTATCTACAAATTTCTGCTGTCTCTAGGTTCAGGCAACCATTGCATTGCACTATAGGGACAGCAGCATTATTTCACAAATAGATCAGAATTTCTTAGATCAGAATTTCTTCTTGCCATATAGGCACTCCCAGGGTTTACAGGGTTCTCATTTGCTAAGAAGTAGACCATCATTCCAGTTCCAAAAATTACAGTTTACAAATTTAATTGCTAGTATAAGCCCTGTAGCTCCAGCTGTCAAATTCAGTTCCCAGTAAAATCAGTGAAAAAAGGATTACTGTTCACATCTGTGTTTTTTGGGTTGGGTCTCGCCCATACTGCTGCTTATTTAAAACCTCTTCTAGCTGTTAACTATATTTATTTTCCAGGAATGACTTGATATTCATTAATTATTTTTTCACTCATAGGCACAAATCTGGAAGCCCTCATAAATAGCACAAAGAAGCCCACCAGTTTCGCACAAATAGTTCTTGTTGTTTCTAACAAAGCTGGTGTGGAGGGGTTAAGAAAAGCTGAAAGAGCTGGTATTTCTACAAGGGTGAGTATTTCTCATCTTTTTAAAATTAGGCATCATTAGCTCTGACTACAGCAGGAAGGTACTGTGAGATAACAAGTTTTACTAGGGTAAGAGATGGTTTGACAGGAAGCCTTTAGCTTTCATTTTTTGGTCTGTCAGGAACTTGTGCCCTTGGGCAAGCTACCTAACATGGGAAGCTAAATACTTACTTTTCTCCTTCTCAGAGATGTTGCTAGCAATCCTGATGGTCTTGAAAACAGTCATTGTATTAAACCAGCACAAAACTTTCCCAGTTACAGCTGAAACTTTGCCATTTATTTAACTGCAATGCATTTGCGCTAAAGCAACAAGCTTTTTTATCTGAATTTAATCTTAAAATTACATGCTAAACAGACACAGGAGTTCATTTGAATGAAGTAGAGAGGATAAACTCAATGGGACCTTCCACTGACTCCCTGGGCATTGCTTCAGGCTATCCAGGATTCATTCAAAGCAAACTGCATTTCCCTTAGTGTCACTGGATCCAGTGTTGCATTGCTGTGCCCTTTGTGCAGCCATTTGCCTTACAGATGTGAAATGCTACTGTTCTGACTTAGGAGCATTTTACAGTCGCTTTTCACTGATAACTACAGACACGTGGAAGATTTGGGCCCCGTGCAAGCTTTTTTATTAACTTGAACAGCAGCAGGATCTGATCGTTAGTGCTGCTGTCTCTTACTTGGGAGTATACAAAGATCACAAGTAAAACATGTCTATGGTATGTGGATGAAGAACAAACATTAACAAGGAAAAAAAATATAGCCTTGTAGAGATGATGGTCTTTGGTTAAGATCGAGAGTGAGTGGTGAAACGGAGACACTGAGGAGTGCATGCCTTGCCAGCTACTACCTGGTAGTTCATAGCAGAGTTCAGCCCAGCATTGAGCTGGCCTCTACTTCTAGTGCCTTTTGCCACCTTTTCAGCTAACCAGTTCTGGTTTTTCAAAACTACTTTGTGATATTTAAATGTGCCACCGTGGTAAATCTGGTAGGGTTTAACAGGTATTTTTATTTAAAAGGCTGTGGATGTTTTAAGTTACATAGCACTGCCTTCTTCCTTTCTAAATAGGGGATCTATCCTGGATGGAAAATACTGAACTCAGTTATATTGACCTTTTGCAGTAGGGGCTGTTCTACCAGCTTGTGATTAGCTTTTCCTTCAAGGTTTTGTGACACAATTTTTGTCAAGGCTCAACTGCTTAAAACTATCAGAGGCCTTAAATTGAGTGAAATTGTTCTAAGACTTTAATTATCTTAATGACCAACATTTGTAGGTTGTTAAATTGTGTCCAAATGCTGGGACCTACAGCTGTGGGCCTAATAAAACAACCCCCTTATTTATTCTGATGATTGCTCTCTGTGAATAGGAATAAAGACTGCATGTTTGTTAGCTGCATGCATTTATGAACTGCTCCTCTTGCTCTATATGGCACCCAACTTGAACTACACATGGAGATTTACTTGGTTTTTGTTTATTACTCCAGGGTACCATTTCATTGTGCTCTTAAGGTATTTAATTAACACCATGTCCATATTTCTTCATCTTTTGGATTGTCACAGGTTATTGACCATAAATTGTATGAAAGTCGCACTGAATTTGACAGTGCAGTTGACAAAGTCCTTGAAGAATTCTCAGTTGAACTGATCTGTCTGGCTGGATTTATGCGAATACTGTCAGGTCCTTTTGTCAAAAAATGGGAAGGTAAGCACAGCATAGTAGTGCATGCATTTTAAAAAAAAATAGTAATTTTATAGCTTAGCCTCAGGAAAAGAAAATGGGAAAAATATAGGAAAGGGACTGTATTCTGGGTTTGCAGGAAACTATACACTCTTCCCATCTTGTAAGGAAGAGAAAAAGAAAGGCAGTATTTTTCCCCTTCCCTCTATCATTTCCACAGAGATTTAAGGAAGCCAAGGGCAAATGCAGATCTTGTAGTTTTTGATTTATTAGAAGATATTTTAAAATAAGGCTGTGAAAACTTTAGACCCCTGCAAACATGAGGTGCAGAGCAAATTGTTACCTAGGCAGTAAGTGTTGATTGGGGGGAGGTGAGCATCCAGCCACTGAGAATTCCTTCCCCTCACAGATGAGCTGCTTCGGCTGCATATAAAACTGGAAATCTAGGCAGTGATATGCAGTTCCTGTTAACAAGATCTTGCCAGTCTTCTGGCAGTCCCAGCTGCCTGAATCTGAGGGTGGCATGTTTAACAGGCAGATTCAGCTTTTGTTTGTCCAAAGTGTTCACAGGGTCTCCATTCTGGTCATCTCTTACAATTTTTCCAGGTCTTTGTTAGAGGCCTGCTACTGCCTACTTCAGTGGTTGTTCTCCCTCCCCCAGCTGTTACATTCCTCTTTTTGTCTCTGTTTCTTTTAGGGAGTCCTGAATCACACAGAGGTAGCTCCTCCTCTCACTGTTTGCTCTGCTTTGGGTTCAGTCATGGTTACTTAATCTAGTTCTTGCTCATACCAGTTACAGGCTGGTCAGCCTGTACGTTGCACCTCTCCGGGCAGCCTTTGTTGTTCACATGGTGACTTTTGTGTTACTCTGGGTGTGTCTATGACACAGACCTTTCACGGTTTTCCCTTTACCTGAATGACTTTTCAAACCTCTCTGAAAAGCCAGTGGAGCACAACAGGCATTCCTAGGAGGCAATTAATCTTATGCTAAAGCTGTCAGCTGAAGTAAGTCAGATGAATTGTTTTTGTTTCTCTCCTACAGACTCCAGAAGATGAAGATGTAAATGTCTGTGCTGTAGACAGCTGTAGTCGGGAGAGAGGAATCCCTCACTATGAGAGATGTGTTTTGAGTAGAGTATCTGTGTAGAGGATGGAAAAGAACTTTCGCTAGTGCAGAGATCTTGTGCAAATAAAGGATGAGCTTAGCTTCCTCTGATTTAGGGACAGAGCCCTTCCAGTGCTGATGAAGGCCGTGCACAGTGCAGGACTTGTGTTACAACATAGGACTGGCCTGAGAGCAAAAGAAGAGACTCTCTTCGGTACAGGATGGCTACGCTGGTGAATTGATGTTTTCTAAATGTACAGCGCTGAATTGAGCTTGAAAACAGATACCTACCTGAGGTCTGACCAAGAGTGTCCATCAGTTAGGTCTTAGATATGAGCTCAAACATTCAGTTCAGCTCAGGCATCTGTGCCAGCTAACAGGAGCCTACTGTAAAACTGTGGCCCAGTCATATACTGGCTAGCCTACATTGTCCAGGAGCACTCAATTCTTGTTGCTGCTCTCTTAAATAAACGCTGTTACCTTTCCTTTCTCCTGTAGTCACAAGGACATACAGTGTGAAGTTACTTGTGAAACTATCTTGTTTAATGGCCCCAAAATGTTCATTTTGAATGTTAACACAAAATACAGATTAAAAACAAACAAACAAACAAAAACCCAAACAAAACCAAGCAAACAGAAAACCACTTTCCTTTAGAGCAGTTTCTGATGGTACTGTAATGAGAAACTGGGGGAACTCAGGCAGAAGTGCAGAGTGTTGTTTTCAGCTCACTGTCCTGGATACTTTTTTGCTCAAGCAGCAAGCAGGGAGATGCTGATGCTTAGAAAGGGGTACTTTTGAGATACAAAAGACATTTGAGATACTGTTAAAGATCAGTCGATACGTTTGCCTCTTTTAAGTTGTGCAGGTCAGTGTCTGCACGAGTTCTTGCGGTGAGAGTGCAGGTTTCATATTGTGCTACCAGAAATGGCCTTCACTTCACGTTACAACATCATAAGCCTCTATTTCGGTACACTGCTGCCTCCGCCAGCATATGCCAGCTGAGTCTCGCTGCTTGGCATTTAGGTGGTGTTCAATGAATCCTGGTGACATACAGTCTTCCTAAACAGGAGGCATGCAGAGACGGCGTGGGCGTAGCATACTGTGATATAAATAGTATCGATGACCACTTTTTTTTTTTTTAATCCTGTAAGGATTTGTACTGAATCTAAGATCTAGGGCTGTCAAGCACCTTTTGTCTTCACTCTGGTCCCAAATGGGCAGGAAGGGTTGTCACAGGCTATATTAGGAGCAGAAGGGGAAGTCTGTCAGAAGAAAGAAGGTTTTCTCATGGTTTAACCGTTGCATTGCTGTAGCAGTGAGACCTGAGGTCACAGGCCCCCACTCTCTCCTACTTCACAGCTAGGTAGAAACTCGGGCATATGCTTTCTCTTTTAACGGAAATGTAAGGTACAGGCTTCCCAGGGTTATAACCGTGGTCACACCTAGTTGAGCATTAAAGGTTACATTATCAATTTCAGCATCCCCCAGCCAACTTTCCACGTGGAAAGTTGTAGTGGTAGACAGGTGCTTTTTGGAGTGCAGAGAGAAGGGCTCCTATATGAGTAGCTGTTGTCTTTTTCTTAAGCCAAAACAGGTGTGGAGGAAAAGTCCAGGGTAAAGAATTTTTGCCTTGTCATGGCAGGTCAGTTACGTCCTTTGAAACTGCACTGAGTTTGTTTTGGGTGCTGAGTTTGTAAGAAAGAGGATTGTTCTTGTGATCAAAGAAGAGAAGAACAAGATGCTGAGGACAGCTACATCAAAAAATTCATCAGTATTAGTCACTGGAGAAATATGCTTTAGCCATGCAATTAATTGTAACTGATATTGCTGTCTTTGATTTTTCTGAAATAGTGAGATCTTCTGAAATGCTTTGGGCTGGTTATCTGTCAGTCTCATCAAAAAACAAGCATGCGCAAAAGTCGTGAAAAATCTTTTTCACAAATGTATTTTGTTCTGCTGTTGATTATAGTACTTTGAACACTCTGGTAAGGCTGAATGCTAAAAGACAATGACCTCACTTATCATTTTCCAGGAAAAATACTGAACATCCACCCATCTCTACTGCCTTCTTTTAAGGGAGCAAATGCCCACAAATTGGTGTTACAAGCTGGGGTCCGAGTCACAGGCTGTACCGTACACTTTGTAGCCGTAAGTACTTCCTTCTCCCTTCCTTTACCACTCTAATTCATTAATCTTAAGACTTTCACCTAAGAGCTTCCTTGGAAGACCCTTATACTGTCATGTTTGATTACCTTCTCTCCTTTGTTCATTCATAACGTTATTAGATGATATAGTGCTTTAGTTTGCTGTCCCTGGAGAAGGAACTGGAAATGAATAGTCTATACAGGAGTTTAAGCTTTACCTAAGTTAACCCCTACAGGCTTGGGGAGGAGTGGCTGGAGAGCTGCCCGGTGGAAAAGGACCTGGGGGTGCTGGTCGACAGCTGGCTGAACATGAGCCAGCAGTGTGCCCAGGTGGCCAAGAAGGCCAACAGCATCCTGGCCTGTATCAGAAATAGTGTGGCCAGCAGAAGTAGGGAAGTGATCGTGCCCCTGTACTCGGCACTGGTGAGGCCGCACCTCGAATCCTGTGTTCAGTTTTGGGCCCCTCACTGCAAGAAGGACATTGAGGTGCTAGAGTGTGTCCAGAGAAGGGCAACAAAGCTGGTGAGGGGTCTGGAGCACAAGTCTTATGAGGAGCGGCTGAGGGAACTGGGGTGGTTCAGTCTGGAGAAGAGGAGGCTGAGGGGAGACCTTATCGATCTTTACAACTACCTGAAAGGGGGTTGTGGCGAGGTGGGTGTTGGTCTCTTTTCCCAAGTAACTAGTGATAGGACAAGAGGAAATGGCCTCAAGTTGCGCCAGGGGAGGTTTAGATTGGATATGAGGAAAAATCTCTTTACGGAGAGAGTGGTCAAGCATTGGAACAGGCTGCCCAGGGAGGTGGTGGAGTCACCATCCCTGGAAGTGTTCAAAAAACATGTAGACGTGGCACTTCAGGATGTGGTTTAGTGGGCATGGTGGTGTTGGGTTGATGGTTGGGCTTGACAATCTTAAAGGTCTTTTCCAACCTCAATGATTCTGTGATTCTATGAATTTCTTCCCTAAGCATCCCACTGCTGCCTTCCACCAGTTGTGGTAGGGGTACTAGTTCATAAAAGGCTTTGGCTAGCCCAAAATCTTTATTACTACATAGCACCAACTTCTTCTGTATGATTTTATCATACAACCTTCCTTATTTCTTGCTTTCAAGAAAAAAAAAGCGACACTGGAAATGGCACAAGAAGCTTAGATTTGTTGAGAAGTAATCCAATGTTTGTGGGAACAGAGGAGAAACTTGGAAATTTATGTAAGTCAAAAACTACGAAAACAAAAGCCAGAGATCACTCAACTTGGAAGATGCACATTTTTATCAGTTCAGGGAGCGTTTTTTCCATCTTGTTCAGTTCTCAGGGTTGACGGTAACTAGTCTCCCCTCCTCTATTGCATTCTTCAAATTATCCTTCCCTTTTCCACTGCTCTTGAAATCTGTTTTCTTGATTTTTGCTTTCTCTTGGAAAAAGAGACAAAACCTATTTTTCCACATAGAAGGAAAAATTGTGTTCCTTTCCCCATGATATGACTTAGGGTTTCTTCTCTGTGTGGCAATGTACTGAGAAACAATAACTAAACAGCAGGGATCTGCCTCATTAACATGCAAAAGAGAGATCTGCCAGGTCCTCTAGTCCTGCTCTGTGCCAAGGCTTGGCTAATTCACTCTTTTGACTTGAAATGTCATCATTTTGTCCAATTTAGCCTATCATGTCCCTAGTTAATATGGCTTTTGTTGTTTTCTGTAGCAGAAATGTTACTCGCTGGTGTTCTGCCTGCCCCTGCTTTTACTTTGAACCCTACGCTTCTGTTAGTTCCTCGCAGGCCAGCGTGAGCGCCAGCATCTTTTCTGCACTCCTCACATTAGCTGAAATTCATGTTTGCTGTAATCATGTAAAGACAAACAGATCCCCGAGGCATTACATCTGTTGTCGTACAGCTGGGCTCCCCACTCCCTCCTCTTTCAACCGTACAGACTTTCTGGCTATTGCTCTTATAGGAGGAAGTTGACGCTGGAGCCATCATTTTCCAGGAGGCCGTTCCTGTTAAGATTGGTGACACGGTGGAAACCCTGTCTGAAAGGGTGAAGGAGGCCGAGCACCGAGCCTTCCCAGCTGCCCTGCAGCTCGTCGCCAGCGGGGCCGTACAGGTGGGGGAAGCCGGCAAGATCTACTGGAAATAGGAGCAGCACGTCCGTGAAGGTCCACACACGGGAGAGCTGGGGTGCCTTAATTGGTCAAAACAGAGGTCACAGCCTAATAACACACACGCCATATTCTCTTCACAAAGTGTTTTCGACATAGAGTTTACCACATCATGTTCTCATTCAAATTCTTAAAGATTTGAAGTAAAATCCAGAGAAAGCCACAAATGGGAATATTAAGGCAGGGGGCTGTTCTCAGTAGTTTCAGCAATGGCTCTGATACATGTTTCCTAATTATAATCACTTCCTTGGCCAACATTTTGGTTCCAAATCACTTTCTTAACAAACAAAAAAATATTCACTTGGCTAGAGAGGGATCTGAGCATCTCTGAGATCGACTTACGAACATCAATATTACTCTCTAACAGATCATACAGGTGGTAACAGGGTATTCTCTTGTCACGTGCTGTGAAGTGTTTGTGAGGAAAAGTACTGGAACTAGTTCAATGGAAGAGACAGCTAAAGCAAGAAACTTTACTCATAAAAATCTCTAGCCAAAACAAGAGAAACTGGCCTCCCAAAACACTAACTATTCCTGCAGATAATTAAATGGATTTTTTTCCATATAGTTTCTGTTTTAATGTTGGTAGATGTTGTCTGGCCCAGATTCTCTGGGCATTTCCCATAATTTCAAACATTGGACCTGCTATCAATCAGATGCTAAATGCAGAACTGAATGTCTGCTGACCATTTGCCTTCAGGCATCCCAATGTGAATCCATATATGAATTCCCCTCAGAGATTTCTTCAGAGACAAGAGAGTTGGTTTGGGGTTTTTTTTTGAATGAGCAGAAAGGGCGTTAGGACTAGATACAAAATGTGTTCTTGGCTTGTGAGACATTCATCAGAAATTCTGCTGAAGTTAAGTGCCTTTATTCTTGGAACAGTATTTTCACCTGGAATAATACTGATGGAAACCCAGTAGATGTTATCATTCTGAAAACAATAAGGTTTTTTGCACAGCGGAACTCTTGTGAAAAAGCACCTGGTTTTCTTTTAATGCCTTCGCACAGCTGTGAAAACATTTTGATGTATTTAGTAAAATAATCAATTTTCCCTCATACAAGCCAGAAGCATCTGACTGAAGCTGATTATGTATGTTTTAGAGCTCCCCTTTAATACAGAGAAAGCTGATTTGTATTCTGTGCACTGATGTCCTTATGGTACTTCTGTGTTGACGTAATCTCAATTTGGATTTGAAATAAAGTCTAATAAAGTTGAAAAGCGAAATAGCAAAACCTTTCCTTGGATTTCCTTTCCTAGGGCTATAAGGAGGAGAAGTTTGTGAAACAGAATCTAACTCAGTCTACAGTACAGCGACTGTAAATCAGTTTGTGAGGTTATAGACATGTGCAGTTCTGCATAACTTAGTAATGATCCGCCGAGTGTGGTGACCTTACTGTTTCAGTGGCCAGATGGTCTGTGATGAAGAAATTTGCTGACAAAATATTCCTGTCATCATTTGTCACCGAGGATAAAGCTCAAGCAAATACAGAGGAAAATTACATGGTCAAGTTTAATTTGCTTGGAAAGGGCAAAGAATAAAAGCTGAGTCTCCAGCCTGGCGTTTTTCTTGACAAACCTGCCCTCCCACGGAAGGGCCTCCCTCGCAGGCAAACTGCCCGCTGAGGCTGGAAATCCAGCCTGCCTCGGTGAGAATGTAAAAGATGCAGGGAGCGTCCAGCTCTGGCAGGGCTTCAGCCTGCACAAGTTCAAGGCCTTACCCGTGACACAGCAAACCTTTTACACATCAAAAGAAATTGTACTTCAATTGACTCACACATTTAGAAGAAGTAAGATTACTAGGAGTGAAATCACTACCTGTACAGTTAATATGTGATCACTGCCAGGAAGGCAAATAGCAGAAGACCTGGGAGCCCCAAATCCCAACAGTCCATTCCATCACAGACATCTTGGGCAAGACTTGGGTATTTTGCCATCTAAAACTGATGACAAATGGGATTTAAGCACCCATCTGTATTTCTACAAATGCAGAAAAAGAAATTTCATTGTGAACTGAATCTTAGATGGCTTTGCTTCAATTACCAGTCTGTAAAAAAGAATAAATAGGTTAACAGCCTTTCACCGACACCCAATCTCAGTGGGATGCCAGGAACACAATTAGAGACAGTTGTTAAATACCATGGTGACAGACTGGAGACCTATCAGAGCACAATAACTAGCACCCTGTTCTTTTTTAACGTTTTATTTGTTAGGTCTGAAACATTCAGTCACACATGTTATGCAGTTCAAACAAAATAAAACATGAAGTTACTACATGGTTACAAAAGACCAAAAGCAAACTAAGCAATGTGTTTCTCATAAAAAATAATCTCTATATACCAAATGTGTTAATCTTGCCTTGTTACAGTTCTTATTTCTCCCAGATCATGAAAAAATACATGTTCCTTGCTCCACTTGTTGGAGTGCAAGAGACAAATACAGATTTCTGTACGTAAATGACAGAGCTTACAGAAGGGAATTGAATTTTTCTCCCCCCCTCAACTACTGAAACTCGACTAGCTACACAGTGGGGGGGGGGGGGGGAAGAAGAATCGAGACTTTTTAATTGGAGCTGACTCATGCTCTCAAACAGCCTGATACAGCCAAGAGCGAGATACTATGTATCTCCCTTACTAGCACAATACCAAAGGTAATACCAAAACAAGAATACATTTTTTTCACTGCATCTAATGGCTATTACTGATCCCTCTGCTGGAAACTTCAGCTTTGGCTATTTCTTTTCTAGTTTGTTCAAGTAGCTTCTTAGCTAGCTTTCTTCCTCTGATTTGTTACTTGCATGCAAGTCATTATTCTGGCAGATACAATATAAGCTTCCACAGAAAAAGGTTTTATTTAACAGCAGCAACCCTCTGGACCACGCCAATCATTCAGTCAGCAAAGAAAATTGAGATTTTCCTGCCACTCCCAAATTAAGCTGAGGATGTTCTTGTTCTGCTGATTTCAAGGATGAAGGAAGAAAAATGCCTGAAATCTGGTGTTTCTAATCCAATTTTCATCCCTCAAGATCCAAATGTTTTAATATGAAATTCTGGGAATGTCTATGCGCTGCTCCCTTTCAAGTACGTTCAGTATGCAATGTTACATCATATTGACAAATAACCTGTGAAGGGGAGTTTGTTTCATTTTGTTTTGCTTTCTAAAGGTTCCCTGCCTTTTTGGCCTTTTGACCTCCTGCTTGGCAGCTCACTAGACTCTGGCTCCCATGCTGGGGCACATGTTTACATGCCCCTCCTCTCCTCTATACCGTGAGGCACTTCCACGGTGGTGGGGCTCGCAAAGATGAGGTCTTTGTAGGCTCCCACCTCCTCCCACAGAATGATGCATTCGTCCCTAATGTTTTTTTCACCTCCCAAGTCTACACCATGCCAGGCTGGGCCGCAATTCTGATCTGCCCCGACATGTTTGGCCTCTTCCATCCAACAGGAGCTGGTCACCCTCTTGCAGCAGCATGGTTCCTGTTTGTGGTTGCTTTGTGAAGCTCTTGGTGCTCTGCAATGTGATGTGGCCAAGAAAAATTGATCCCTCAGAAGAATTAATTTCCCTCTGAAGCATTAGACCATATTTACAGCTTAAGCCCCCTCTTTGATTTGTAACACGGCATCTCTCTCCTTTACAGATGAAAGAACAGAACAAAGAAATCTGAAATCTGAAAAGATAGCTTGGCTTCCACCGCCAGTTTTGCAAAAGGAGTGTAACTAAAGCTGCAAGCTAAGGGAAAAGGGTCACAGCTCAGAATGGAAACCCATGACACCGATATGCCTGCAGCCAAAGAGATGCACATTGAGGGCAGGGAGGAGGAAGAGGGAGGAGAAAGGAAAGATGAGCAGAGAGCAAGCCGCTCATTAACCTGGCTACACCAGATCATTTTTTTGAGGCTCCAGAGCCATGAGTGAGGGTGTGCACATCTCCTCTTGAAGATGGAGACTTTGGCTCTCCTGTTTCCAGTAGGTTTTACCATCAGCTCCTAACTGCACTGCTCCACTGGCCACCAGCTGCAGGGCGATGGGAAAAGCCCGGCACTCAGCTTCTTTCACCCTTTCTGACAGTGTCTCCTCAGTATCGTCTGCCTTCACGGATACCGGCTCCTGGTATATCACTGCTTTTGGACTAGATTCCTCCTAAAATGGGAATATTGGGAGTCTTTTAGAAGAGGCTGGTGAACAGTCTCAGCAAGGTTATGGATGGGGCGGAGAAAGTCTTACATTACATTAGGGGGCAGAGCAGGAAGAGAGACATGGACTAGAAGATTCAGAGGGCAGTTTCCTGAGAGTAGGACAAACTGAACACACACACTCCCCAGATACCAAGGAAGAAGACAGGACCTCAAGAAACCACAAATGCAATGTAACCCCCACCTCTTCCTGTTTTTACCGATAACAGTCCCAAGATTTCCACACATTCCTGTTATCTCTTCCTGCTTCTGCCTTCAGAAAGGAAAAAAAAAAAAGCAAATTCCTTTTCATAACTTACTCAATGTTAGGCAAGAGGACACTTACCAGGACAAAATGCACGGTGCAGCCTGTGACTTTGAATCTGCTTTGCAGGGCTTGCTGATGGGCATGTCCATCCTTGATTGGTGGGAAAAGTGATGGGGAAGCATTCAAAATCTTCCCTGGGCATCAGAGTGAGAGGAGAAAAAAAAGAAAAAAAAAATCAATTTCAAATTAATTTCCTTTAAAAATAGAAGCGAGATGTGATCATCAGTTCAAAACAGCAGCATTGAGTACCACTCAGGAGCTTAAATGGTCCCAACTGCAGTCAGAACGTAACAGGGCGTGTTCAGATTCAAGTTCAAAACCAAAAAATGCACACGGTGTTATGATCTCTAAGGAAACCTAAGGAGGTGCTGCTCTGCTCTGAGGAAATAGTGAGCTTTCAGGAACACAGGTGATGGTGTGCTGGCTTTGGCAGTAGCCAGGCAAGCATGTTTCAGTTAAGGCCAAGGACCTCATTTGCTTTTGCATCTGTGGATGGACAGATGGAGTTTAAGTCTCTCCCCTCCCAGGTGACCAGCCCTCATGCTGCAGATGAGAGCCTTGGAAGTGGACTTCACACTGCAGCTTCATGCAGAGCCACTGTGCAGAGAGAAGTGGTTTTCATAGGAAACATCATTCCCAAAGAAGCCTGTCCAAATGCAATCTGCATAGTGAGTAACTTCTGAGCAAGGCTTCAGGAGCTGGCACTTGGCGCCCAGAGCAAGAGGCAAGAGGAGTGTGCGTTCCCCTCTCCGCCGGCCTGGAGCAAATCTAAAGAATGCTCTGCCCCACAGCAGAGCCACATTCACTCGAGGGTCTGCAATGGCTGTATTTCCAGCACAGAGTACAGAGTGCTGCTATGCTGTGCAGCCCTCAGGGCAGCACAGGAGGGAGAGGCATTGAGAAATCAATCTCCCTCCCATTTTTTTCTGAGTAACAGCTGCAAGGAGTAAATTCAGCACAAGTCCCCAGCACAGCTCCTTGAGAAATGACACAGCTATGCTACCTGTCCGCTACTGCAGACAGAACCAAACTGCTGCCTGCTCCACACGTGTTTCTCCTGCCCAGCAGGAAGGCAGACACACCAACTCTGTGACCCTGATTTTGCCCCTCTGGTACTCATTATGCCAGCACAAGGCATTTCTCTGCCAATGCACAGTCAGAATCGCAGCACAGTCCCACTGGCTGGAATGAATGGAAGCACAGGGCAGCCCCACGGATGTACATGTACTCCTCAGTGTCAGCAAGGCTGTGGGAGATTTAACCAAAAGACGAAGAATTATGTGTAATTCTGGTGAGACCAAGCATCCATATTTTACTTTCTCTTTTACAGTTACAATTTCTTACCTTTCCATTTTCTGAGAAAAGGACTGGACAAAATTCTCATAAATCCTGACAGACATATTAGTTCAACAGCGAATTCTTCAAGAACTCGGTCAATTGTGCTGTCAAATTCAGAGCGGCTTCCATATAACTTGTGATCGATCACCTAAAACATTAAAACAGATCAAAAGCCGTATCAAGGAAATAACTGTGCGTGAATGAGAGCAGCTACCTGGGCAACAAAGAGAAAGCAAAATGGATTAATTCCAGGACATTAGAGGCCTTAAAAGTTTGTATATTATTCAGGATATTTGTGATTTTTCACATTCATACAAACATTCCTAGGAACACCCCAATCACTTGCTAGTTAACACTAGCTTTCACACAGGATACTTTCTAGGATGTGTAGAAAATCTGCACAAAGAGAAGCCAAGTATGAAAAGAGAAACATGTGAGTAATGTGGTGTAGAGGGAAATAAGGGGGAACATACCGGAAGATACTGACCTCTTACTCGAGAATGTCTAGCCAAAGACTAAAGTAAAAGTAATGATGACTCATCAACAACATCACCACCAGTTAGTCTATAGTTGCTTACTAAAAATAATGAACTTATCTAAAAGAGAGCACACCAGCCAGCCATTCTGCGTAAGGGGAGAAGTCAAGTCTTGTTCTATTTCTACTCCACCTCTCAGCTCCAGCACCCAAGTGTTGATTCCTGACTCTGTTCATGAAGACATTCAAATAAGGGGTTAACAAAGCTGTCATGCTCTTGCCTATGAAAATGTGAATTAATTTTGACGCAACTTTTTTCCTCAGAGATGAGCCTTTATATTGCCAGAAAAAAAGTAACATGGATCCAACTCAGCTGTTGAGGAAGCTTGCTGAAAACTTTTTAATGCATGGAAACCCTCTAACAGTATTTATTTCCATCTGTGTGTAGGTGTACAAGTATGGTAACTGTTCAAAATCATTAAAGGTTAGAAGGCAGAGCTCCTGGTGGGCTGCATTTGAAATCCCAAGTTGTTGAATGTTTTCAAAAGCCATGTTCTATACTTTGACAAGTATGATGACATGACACTACTCTCTTTCTGTATTTTTTTTATTTTATGAAACAAACTAATAAAAGTTTCCATAACACAGTACTAGTCTACTGACCACAGATAGGAGAAGAGACTTGTATGGTGCCGGTGAAACTGACTGAGCACAACATGAGACAAAGGTCTTTCTAAGAAGGGATGAGTCAAGGAGACAACATGCTTATGTTCGTGCTGGAGCACATCCAAAGAAGAGCAACAAAGCTGGTGAAGGGTCTAGAGCACAAGTCTTATGAGGAGCGGCTGAGGGAACTGGAATTATTTAGCCTGCAGAGAAGGAGGCTGAAGGGAGACCTTGTTGCTCTCTACAGCTACCTGAAAGGGGGTTGTAGAGAGGTGGGTGTCAGTCTCTTCTCCCAAGTAACTAGCAATAGGACAAGAGGAAATGGCCTCAAGTTGCACCAGGGGACGTTTAGATTGGATATTAGGAAATATTTCTTCACCAAAAGGGTTGTCAAGCATTGGAACAGGCTGCCCAGGGAAGGGGTTGAGTCATCATGCCTGGAGGTATTTAAAAGACATGTAGATGTGGCACTTAGGGACATGGTTTGACCTTTAAAGGTCCCTTGCAACCCAAACTATTCTATTATTCTATGATTCCATGGTTTTGTGGTGGACTTGAAGTGTTAGGTTGATGTTGGACTTGATGATATTAAGGGTCTTTTCCAACCTAAATGATTCTATGATTTTATGTGTTTCACAGAGCCTAAAGTCTTCCTGATTTCAGTTAAAGCTCGAAGCTGCATGGGCTACAGTCTCAGGCTCAAATCATCACAGCATGTGCAATTTTAAGTCCCTTCCTAACTCTGGACTGTAGCACTCACTGAAGAGATGGGGAAGACACTCACAGCCTCCAGTGAGCACTGTCCATGCAGCTTTCAGCTCTGCCTCTACTGATAACTCTTTGTGCTTTGTGCTACATCCACTTATCCATGTAAAAGTTTTAAAGAAAAGTGAAACATGAATGCTTACCAAGCATTTCATGAAGACCTACAAATTCAGTAGCTGTGAACTGGTGATAAAAAGGAAAGGAAACAGGTATCTTTACCCTGGTGGGAATTCCAGCCCGGGCTGCATTTCGTAGTTCTTCCACACCAGACTTGTTGGAGATGACAAGGACAACTTGAGCACAACTGCCTGGCTCTTTTGCGTAACTGATGAGCGCAGCAAGGTTTGTGCCTCAAATAAAGAGAGAGCAAACATTCATGAAATAGATGAGCACCTACGTCACTCAGAATTGGCTCTCAGTCCCGTTTATCTACCAAAAATCTTGTTTTCAACAACTGCACAAATAGAAGAGGACTAAGGAATTTGTGCACTAATAAAGCTCATTTGTTAAGCAGTACAAATGAGTACACCTTCTTGACTTCCAATCAAAATGCAGCCTTGGTTTTAGAAGGCTCCATAGACTCCACCAAAAAAAAAAAAAAGCAAGGTGGATGCACTGTTATCAGGGCTGAATTCAGCCTCCCTTTTGTAAGGACATTTCTCTGTGGGATTATCATCACACAAGAAATGAAAGCTCACCTGTTCCAGAGATGAGAACAGCCACTTTAACTTTGTTCTTTCTGGGTTGGTGTTGACTCTCAACAGCAGGATTATTCATCAGATGCTGGGGGCTGCTGGGCTGCAGGGCTTCAAGAAGATTCTTGACTTTGATGTGAGAACCTCCTCCAAATATGTGAGGAAAAAGTTAAAATACCCTAGATTTTATGTTCCCATTTAAATTTACTTTGTATAGTTTACTAATCATAAGTTTCAATTAAAAAAAAAACCTATCAGCAAATAATTTCTGCTAGCACTAACTGAACTACAAAAATGTACATTACTTGAACAAACCAACTCATGCTAGTTGTGCTGATCTCTTTTGTGTTACTCAATTGCAGAATTGTCTCCAAAGGCCTAGGTATGGCATAATCTTTTCAAGGATTATCCCTGTCTTTTACATCTGTCTTCCTCTTTCTCTCATGCTGCAAAATTAAACTGAAGATGATGTCGACAGAGCTGAGGTTGCATTTTGGCTGCCCAAACTCCTCCCCAAGCTGTTTGGCTTCCAGAGGGATTTTGGCTCGTGTCTTGCTGTATGTCAAGCAATGGACATACCAGAATGAAGACTTACCATCACATATGACTGTACACAGCTGTGGCCTATCCTCAATCTTTACACAGGATCCATGTGAGTTGGGAAGGGGTTGGAAAGGAGGTGGGTTGATTACCATGATTGTGGCAAAATATAATCAATTAAATAATGTGAGTCCTTGCAGACTGTCATCAGAGGGATTTACTTGAGTCTCAACCAGGTACCTAGGTAAGACACTATTCAAGTATTGTCACTCTGAAAACAAGTCATTCACTTCTCTATGTATTTAATAATGAAATCTAGATGTGAAGGTGTTAAGCAGCCTCCAGCCTAGTGAAATGACAGAAAAAAAGACATGAACTACACAAACTTCGCAGTAAGGAGTCTCCTCAGTGCCTGCAGACCTGGGTATAACTTGTACCTCCCAGGAGATACTCAGTGCCTCACAGAATCACACTCTAAGACAACTTACCTTGTATCAACTTAAAAATTAAATAGTGCATCCTAAAGTGAGCCGCCACCCCTCTGAAGTGAGACAATGAATCTGTTACACTTGGAATCAAACCATACTCTGTTTAATTTTTGTATCTCCATTTCCTGTTAGGACTCCTGCTAACCTGTGTGACAAGGGGTAACAACCTTGCCAATCAGCCAAGCTTCCTCATGTCTCTGTATGTCCTTGAGAACATGCTGAGCCAGGTCCTTCGGCACAACCAAGACTGCACCGATCCCACAATTAAAGGTCTGAGCCATCTCCTCCTCAGAAAGGTTTCCCTCTTTGTAAAGCCAGCAGAAGATTTCAGGAATCTTCCAGGTGAGAGCATCTGAAAATGATTGAAATTTGTATATGGTCAGCACAAATGTTTGCTACTCACCTTTTATTATATACAATGAGAGTGGTATATTACAAGAGCTGATAGAGACTAATTCTTGCTATTTTAAGAATACTGTCCAAGGAGGACACTGACCCAACTTCCAGTCAAATTTATGTGTGCTGCATGACCAGAGGTTTCTAGTCATCATTTGTGCAAGCCAAGTCTTCTCTAGGCTTTCTAATGAGAACATGTAGGAAATGACAGCAAATTAAAATGTATTCATCCCTCATCAGCCAGAAGAACAAAGCTACAGATGACTTATATCTCTTCTGTAAGAGATAAAAGAGCCATGGGACAAATCATCTTTTGGCTTTTTTAGACTACTTAAGCAGATACTGGTTTTATGTTTCAAAGAATCAATAATTGGTATAAGAGTGTATACTTAGGTGTGTGGATGGGCAGACTGGAACAGGGCTGAGCAGTCTACACACAGATGAGAAGCATGGATGGTCTTTCACAGTGACCCTACTCATGTAAGCATGGCCTTAGGCTGTCTCTGGAAAGCTTGATGGTGCAGACTTGTCATCTCGACTTCACTTTAGAAAACTAACAATCCCTTGGGCTTGTTATCTTGTCTGTGGTTCCAGGCACTAGCAAGCAAGTTGGGGACCACATTAGTAAGCTGGGTTTATTTCTTTCCTTTCTAATTTCATTCTAGAGAAATACAGACAGACAGCCATCTTCCCCCCTCCCCACCCTCACAATATTTTTGGACTCACGTTAATATGGTTTTCTTTAATATTTTGAATTTATTAATACATAAAAATGTAACTCAATTTTGGCTTACACAGAAGAAGTTCTACCTTACTTACAGATGTCAAATGCTAATCTGTTATGAGGAAGCTACCACCTACCACAAAATTGCATTAAACGTGTGTGTGTGTACACATACTGTGGAGCAAATAATGCAAATTAGTTCTCTCAACAAGCTTCAAAGTTTGGTCAAAATATTTAGTATGGAGAGGTGTCTTGCAGAACACACAATCTTCTCAAATCCCTTTTCTCCTAGAGATGAGCCGCCTTCAAACTCTCCTTAAATTTCCCTTCTCCAATGAGAGAGTGGTGCTCATCAGCTGATGCTTACTTGAAATAGGAATGTTTTTGGTAGGCTTTTTGGAAAAGCACTGACCAGGTGATACCCAAAGCTGAAAAGTCAAGTCCATGCTGTATGTAAATTTTGTCAAACAGAAACAGTCATCTTTGATATTTACCTAGGGCAGCGCTGACATGTTCTGGCAGGATTCTGGAGATGCCTTCCAGCAACCCCTCCTCAGCAATGAAGGCAAAAGTCTTCACATGCCCTGAGCGAAGGACAGGCAGCAAAGATGGACTGTACATTTTTGCTGGGGTCAGCAATATATCTCCTGCAAACAAAAGTGTCAATTCAATCAATTTGTTTAAAAGGTCATTAAGTGTTTAGTGGGAATGCTCCTCTGAACAGGTTCACTTCTGCTCCTTGTGGCAGACAACCTTGGGAAATAGTGCTGGCCCACTCTTCCAAAACTGTGGATGCAACCCCACATACCTACCACAATAACTGATTAACCCTAACCCATCCTGAAGTGAACAACCTTTGGCAGCACCTAGTTATGAAAATGTCTGAACACAATTCATTTGCAGGTTTGTTTTTGAGAAGAAAGATACTGTACCTAGAGTCTTGTCACCACAACTGCCAGGCGCTGGTGAGGAGTAGTGTAAGGAGGACATTAAGAGAATCTTCCTTATGATGCTAAAGCCACGGCCATGAATCCCAGAAGAGGACAGTCCAATAAGCACATCCTCCTCATCAGCTCTCTGCAGCCCCAGAAGCATCTGGCCTCGCTCCATTGCACCAACCACAAAGCCAGCCAGGTCATACTCTCCAGAAGAATACATGCCAGTCACCTCAGCCATCTCCCTGCCTAAGTGGGGAGAGAAAGCAGTCAGCACTAGCTGTAAACAGTTTTTATTGTTAACTTTAAATCTATAGCATCTCCAAAAATAAGCAACGTATCCAGGATGGCTGCAGAGACATGAAGCCTAAGCAGCACATTCAGATATATTTTAAAAATCCTTCTTGGTTTCTTATCTTACCTCAAAGACTTCAACAAAACAAAGCTTCAAGAAGTTAATGAAAGAAGAAATGTGAGGGTTTTTTCCATTTCATGCTACTTATCTGGCACCTCCCTGCTACGACTAAATATCAGAGAGGGAATGAAAACATATTAACACGTCAAGAATGTGAGGCATCCGGTTTTGCTCTCCTTTGTACAATGATAAATAAGCAAGAATCAACAGCCAAATGCGTGAACAGCAAAAATCATGCCTCTGTGCTGACCCATTTTAGAGATAAGGACGAGTTTAAGCCCAATGCTTGACTGTTTTTTCCACCAAACAGAAACTAACCATTCTAATGCCACATACTGCCTCTGCCTACAAAGTCTATTGCACTACTAATCCTTCCAACATCAGAACCTTCAAATCTCAAAGGAGGGGAGTGTTCATACCCAGGAAAGCACATGCTGCATTTCTGCAAGCTTCAGCTATTCCTTCTTTGATTGTTTCAGTCACTTCAACATCAAGTTTGCCACAGGAAAAATAACTGAGGAAGAACAGAGGCTCTGCTCCTTGAGCCAGGATGGCATTGACACACAGGGCAACCAGGTCCTGACCTATGGTGTCGTGTCTCTTACATACTTGTGCGATCTGCAAAACATGGTGGGAACCAGCAGCAGTGACAAGATATACACAAAACTCAGATATTACTCAGATAAATAAGCAGAAATCTTCTTTTCCCTGAAAAGAATCACAATAGAACATACATGCAGAAGATAACCTGGTACATCATCTAGTTTAAATCAAGAGAAACCAGCCCATTTTCTTGTAGAGAAAAGAAAAATCTAGTTTGTTTTTTGAAACATTAATTCAAAGTCTAGCTCCAGCTACCCAGAAATTATCATTTTGGGTTGGTTGGTTGGTTGCTTTTTGAAATATTATGTCAAATCCAGAATAAGAGGTGTCTAAAAGCACTTACAAATTCCCAGGATTTTCAACCTATAGAACACCCTAGTAATTTCCAAAACCAAAATCAGGTTGTTCAAACATCACTGTGTGTTCTGTAGTACTTTTGCCTACTAATTTCACTGGCCCATGCAGCAAAACTGAAACAATTTATTAAGCAGTTTTCTTCTTCTTCTCCAAGTCCACAGGGAATGAGATGCTCCACTCCCACCCTCCCCAAGAAGTCTTTTGATCTCAGCTATCTCATGTCATATACAACAATGTGGGCCTGGTCTGTAGGCTCCCTTTAAAGACAGGTCTTTCACAAAGCAATAATATTTCCCTTGTGAAGGCTGTTATTTGGTTTCAAAAAAGTTATCACAGTGTTTGCATCCTACAAGTAATGAAACCTGAATCAGACATCATGGCTTCTATAAAGTGGCGACATTTACACTACTGTATTACAAGCAGAGGTTTCTACACTGTCAGGGATACACCAGAGCGGTTCCACTTGTGCCAACTGCTGATGTAGATGCACAGCATCAGATCACACAGTGCAGTTCACCTCTGGCAGTTATCATATCAGGGTCTGAAATAGGACAAAGGCTGCATATGTAGGGATAAATTTTCAAGGTAACTATCTTTTACTGGCACAGCTCTATCAGTGTAGTCATATCAGTGCAAAAAAGCTCAGTACAGAAAGACGGGCAAAGGAAAAGTGCAGATAAATACTATCACTGGCTTCAAAATGGTAACAGATCAGCACTTAAACAAAGTCTGAGTTTGGATTACAAGCCTGAATCTTTCACTGGCTGGTGGATTTAGAAGTGCTATGGAAACCAGTCAACCCATGTCTTTTGTTGCATTATAACATCTCCCTCCCACTGATATAGTAATAATTTGTATAGGCATTGGCCAACTTTTTTTGGCCAAGGAAGAGTCTTGGGAGTAGTCTGTGTAAACACAGTTGGAATGTCTCTCTGCCAAGCAGTTGGAACAAAGACTCACAAGAGCCAGCACCAATCACTTTTTCATGCTCAGAGGTGTCCAAGGATGCAAGACTGCAAAAGACCTTCTGGATTATTATGCTTAGTCTCCTGCTGTTGCAGGAAGCCACGTCATATCATCCCGTTACTAAAGGTATAAACACCGACTTGAAACAAGTTAAGTCGCTGTGTTTGATCAGTGAAAGGCAGCTTCAGACCTCCACTCCTCTGAAGGCTGAAAGCCTTCTTCTGATTCAATATATAAATATATTCCTGGCCCAACTTATCCTATGTGTTCTGGTGTAATTAGCATTCTTTATCTATTGGCTTCTTTTCCTCTTTAATGTTTATTCTCATCTCCTCTATCCTTCTTTTCCCAGTGCCCAGACAGCAGTAATTATACTATGTCTCTGCATACAATTTATTAAGCTAAGTCTGACAGTTCCATTTCAGCACTTCACTGAACCAATTCCTCTCTGAACTGATCTTTCTCAAAGCCAATGGATCATCTATTTTACAGTAGAAATTCTGGTTCTTAGTTCCTCAAGTGCCCAGCTAAATGTTTTGGTTTATTATCATTTCATCACAAAATACCCAGAACTTCCAGATTCTCGATGACATATGCACAGGCCCTGCTCAAAAGATCATCTACAAAGTTCAAATGACCACTGCAGTGGCCTTGAGATGTAGTTAAAATGCTCAGAAAGGTGCAGATGGTGCAATTGGCTGTGGCATTTAAAACAGTCTTGGGACATAACATAAGCTTTGCTACAGTCAAGTTGCAGTTACCTGCAGTTTAGGTCCAAGGCCTTTAGTTTGAGATACCAGGATAGGATCATCATAACCAGACGCTTTTAAGTCAAAGAAACCAGCAAAGCCTCCTACTTCTGAATGACTGCCTGCCAAGTACAAACATGTCAAGGATCATTTTTAAGGGAAATAAAAAGACCCAAAACACTCATCATGGCAAGTACTGCAAATTATGATTTCTTGGAGAAGACAGCACTGTGTCCACTGACAGAAACATGCACAGCTTTATGAAGCATCGACCCCAAAGTAAAATATTTCATGGTGTAAATAGATCTTTATTATTCTGTATATGTGACCTATGAATTGTGTATAGCAAAGGTTAAACATTTTACCAAACTTTTAACAGCTCGCCTTTTTTTCTTTATGCAACTACTTTTTTCTAAGGGGAGAAAAATCAAGAAATTTTCCTCAGCAGATCACTGCTAAGAGTAAGAACATATTCTGAAGAGCAAATAACAAGTTCAGTGATTGTTAGCCACACCCTAATAACTGTTTGGATGTTGTACTCCTATATACTGGATCCTGGTAGGATCATTTCTGTCCAGTGACATACAAAACTATTCCATTAATCCATTAATCCAGGAGTTATTCTGTTCACTAGACTAACCTTGAAGAAGTGAAATCATCCCCATGTTAAGCAAACTATTTTTAATTAAGCAAAAGAGGAGTGATGAGAAAGAAATGGGAATTTTCTTTCTTCGTGGTGACCTCAGCCCAGTTTCTCAAGCACAATTTCAATGCCAAGAATGCATTGCTCACCTCCTGTGGAAAAAAGAGTTCTGTTGCATTCAATATACCGAAGAAATTCAAAGATTGTTCCCCATCTTACCTGATCTAGTACCACTTACAATTGATGTTTCCGGCTGATGAAATAAAACATCACTGGTTACAGCTTCCACGTGTCTCTCTTTGTATATTAGACCCCTGTAAAGGGAAAGTAAAGGACATGCTAGCAGCAGTAGTGACACTTTATGCATAGACCATCATTCATCACACAAATGGGAACAACAGATATAAAACTTTGGACTAGCATCTATTTCTGCTCGTGCCTTTGCTTACATACAGAGACTGTTTGAGAAGCCGTATACCACGATGGCCAATATCCTTCCTGTAAGTGGCACCCTTGAAACGTATGGCTGCTACACCCCTGTTGGCTTCTCCCAGTGCTTTCATCAGGTCCTCCTTAACAGCAGTAATGGACAGGACTCTGCCACCACTTGTCACCACTCTTCCATCCTTCAGCGTTGTGCCAGCATGGAACACCTCCAGCCCTAACTCTTTGGCTTGCAGCAGCCCTACAAAAGTAAAGGAACTCCGTGAGTATCTTAAATCACATACTATGTTGGCAAAGCAGTGAAGATTGAAGTCCTTTCTTCAGGCAAGGGAGAATAACAATAAAGCTTCCTACCTTACCTTTCTTCCAAGAAACAGCATTACCATTGAAGGGTATCCCACTTCACTGTCCCTAAGACTCCCTTCTGAGACATCCAGTGAGGACACAGATGACACAGGAACAGAAATAAGGGATCCAGGAGCCACAACAGGACATATAAATAGCCTGTGCCAGGGCAAAACTGTGCTGAGTATTGTAATTGTGAGTAATTTGTGCAGGGCTTTCCTGTACAAAATCACAATTCATAGCAGTTTACTGCTTGGATTCTCTCCTCTCCCTGATATTAAACCATTAGCGTTAATGTTACCTCAGCACTCCCCTTGCTGTTCTGCTGTGCCCACTCCACAAAATTCCCTACCATACCTGGAATCAGTACTCCATAAACACTTGCAGGTGGCTGCCCAATAGCTAAAACAAATGACATATTTTGTTCTTTTAATTTGTTTACAAGTATTTTCCTGTTAGAGGAAAGCAAAATTGCTCAGGGTTTTTTTAGATTCATATTTTGAGGAGAAGATAAGGGAAGAGGAGGAACTACCGTCATCATTTGGAAAAAGTGAAACAAAACACAGTTTTCCCCTTGCTGTCAGCTAGACAGATTTTTATAAACAAGTCGAAGAGACCTTTATACTCGCTGAAAGTACAGTGTGTTACGTTGCCACAGCACTGCCCTGACAAGGTCAAAGCTGAGCCCCAGCTGGCCTTGCTGCAACGGAAACCTAACTCCTTCCCACCGTTTTAGCAAATACTCCAGAATAAAATGTTTATTAAAGACATTAAAATGTGGGAACCAATGTGGAAAATAGGAAAAAAATGAATAAACCCCACAAAATTCCAGGGGTTGGAGTATAATAATAAAAGGAATGAATTGAATTTCATTGCTTTGACTGCCCTCTTTTGTGATTAATAAGCAGGATGGTCATACAACCTCACTCCTAAAAGTATGAATACCAACCTAAAAAAAGTTCCTGAGTATGTCTAATGAAAGACAGCTCATTAGCAGAGGTATTAATTCAGTTACTTGGTTTGGATTTTTACAGTTACAGAAATGCAGTTTTGCAGAATATCACTGACAAAACAAAATAAATACAGTGAGTGAACCGGAAGAGGATGGTGGGCAAGGAGAACATGACAGCAGAAATCTTGACAAGAGAAAAAGCAATATAACATGACCTCCTCCCTGGGCGATATAGGGTAACTGGAGTTCTGACAAAAATAAGGTGGCCTTGAAATAAGGTCAGCTGTCTGGGTTGCTTTACACAAGGCATAGTGTTGTACTGGCAAAGCAGTAGCTGAGGGGAAAGAAATAGTTCTGCAACAGTTCCTTCTGATTCAAAACATTTAAAAAAATTTTAATCTTAATATTAAACCTCAAGAATTTTAACACAGACAATTAGTATTGATCTAAAGCCCACATGCCCAATTTCCCAAAAACCCTTTAAGCCCTGTGAAGAAGAAGTTCTTACTAGTATTACACAGTAATGACCTGGCTGGCTGGCACAAGGAATGGAACCAAGCTGATGGTGGAGGCATAAACCGCTCCTATTTTAAGGGCCACAGGTCCTCAAGTCTCATCCTTATCACTTGGTCAGGCATTAGCTAAGATCAAGTAACCTCCCAGCAAGGGAGCAAAACTAGCAATAAGCAGTCATGAGCTGACAACACTGTGGTCCGTGTTTCCAGTATAGTTTGTGGAAGTACTACACATGGACGCACCAGAGTTGTTTCAGAAGGACATAATGTCTCATCACCTTCTTATCTCAGCAACAAGTTACAGAGCTTTATAGAATGATGTAATTTTAATCATTTAGCCCCTGTGCTACTCTGGACAGGCATGCATTCCAGTTAAACGATCTTACTGATCCTTTCCACAAGGACAAGGAATAATGGATGAAGGCAGATTTGGATGAGTAGGGTGGAGGAAAGCAGTACAGCTCCCTGGGAGAAAATGTAAATGCAAACTTACTGAAGTACTAGGCTAAAATTAAAGAGTAAACAACCTACTGAAGTTACCTGTTACCTCCATGCCTTTGTCATAGTCTCCTGGGTATCCTGGACTTGCCATGACCACACACACAGCTGTACTATTTTCTGACCAGGCTGGCATGAAGCTGCAGAGTTTGCCATCGATTGTTGCTTGAATCACTTCATAAAAATCATTTCTAAGCAATGGAAGAATTACCTGCAGAAAATTTTCATAGTGATAGAAGTTAATTCTTATTTTGCTGACTTGTTGAAATTCAATTTAGGGAAAATTCAATTAATAGAGTAAAATCTGTACCTGCCAAATGGAAAATACTGTATTTTCCTATACGAGTAGATTTGGAAACTATAGGTGAGCATTAATTTGCAGTATCTCTTTGTAACAGGCAGAAATTTACAACAGGACATGTGAGATTATGTAGAAGGAACATGAATTTAGGCCCCTCCCAGTCCACTTCTCTCCAGAAAAATACAATCTGAGCAACAGCTCTTTAACTTAAATTCTTTAATTAATAATTCACAGAAGCTGATTAGTTAAAATAAAATAAGACATAGATCCAAATATATCACATACATTTCCCTAAGCATATTTAAGTTTCCAGTATCTTTCACTCACCTGGCACTGAGGGTCACCAAACTGACATTTAAAGTTTAAAATTTTCACACCATCTTTGGTAAGCATTAAACCTGTCTGCAGCACACCTGAACAGAAAGAACACAGCCAAGCAAATGAATGTAAATGTTTATTTTTCAAGAACTCCTTTAAATGCAACATAGTATTTTGGAATGTGGGAAGCATTTCTGCAACCCGTAAAGAATTAGGAGCAGGGATTCTGCAAGCAGTTACACACAAATCAAATAATTCCAAAATAACCAACAAAGTGGCTAGCAACAACCTGAGGAACATCACATCACATTTTAGACCGAATACAATGGAAAGCAACCTCTCTGCATCACAAAGTTGAGTTCCGCCTGCTGCTACAGCCCTTTAATTGCAGGTCATCAGAGATCAGAAGGAACTGACAGGATGAAAAAAACAGGTCACATAAAATCCCACTCATTAAGCAGATGTCGCAGTTTTCTTACCATTAACTGCACTCCTGTTATGCATAAATATAGATGTGTAATTCTGTATTTCAGGCAAAAATAACAAACCAAAATTCATTACTGCTACTAACAAACAAGAACAAACAAAAACTTATTGAGGATGGCATGCTGTGATTTCTACTCAACACACATATATGCATGTGGTGATCTAAAGCAGGCCTTTCACTGTATAATCAGACAACCAATCCCCAGAGAATAAGAAGTGTGAAAATTTAAACGCCATAAAGCATCAGGTCCTCCAGCATCATCCTAAAAATGCTCAACACCCACTATATTCTTACTGTGGACTTGGACTTTCTAAAAAAGTTACCAAATAGCAGAGAATACATTGCAGACTGGAACCCAACTGTTTACATGTATGTGATCTGACACTCTTCAGTACCAAAAGCAGCCATTGGCATTAAAAGACAGCTGTGAGCTTCACCCTCCATTTTCAAAACAGCCTTAAGACAAAGATCTTAAGAAAAAAAACCCTTAAATTGCTGTATATAGAAGTGAACAATACAACTGTACTTAAGTATGTGTTATACCTTGAACTACAGAACGTCTGGTTGCAACTGTTTAAATACAAAACATTTAATAAAAATACAGTATGTTTTGTGGAGAAAAGATGAAAGTTCTTCTCTCCAAAGGAAGAGCTAAAAGCCAAACCAGTGAGGCTTAATACTGCATGAAAAAATAATTATTTTTTTAAACAAATACTATTTGGGATTCAAAATCAATCCCTAACAATGAAACTAATCTTGGTATGACTTTACCTTGTTTTTCAGTTGAATGCTTACTTACCTACATATGCTGTTCCTTCTTGTCTCATACTCTCAACAACATGTTGAAGGATAGCATCATTGATTTTCTCCAGAAGTACTTCTGGAACCTGACGATCAACATCAAACTGATTGAGACAGTGATGACATTTGCTGGGCTAGCTCATAGGACCTGGAAGGACTGGGGTAAGTAAATGCCTCAGCTATGTTTTCTGCTCTCCCCCCAGCCAGTGCACTCTTTCCATCAGGGTGCTGCTACCTGAAGGACAGATGCACTGATCCTCTGTCTCCCAAGATTTTTTTGTTTGGTTCTTTCTTTAGAAATTTTAAGGAGGTTTGAGACACTGGAAACCTGGGCTGTACACAGTAAGATTGTTTCTGTGCTTAGAGAAAAACACACTAATAATGTACTTCAGCAGCATATTTAGAACAATGCAGTCAGCATTAAGAATCAACAACAAGAAATGCAAGGTTATGTTCAAGACACAAAGACTCCAGGCATGCATGGAGTTTTGCAGGGACATTTCAAG
The DNA here is from genome assembly GCF_964289735.1 of Phaethon aethereus. Taxonomy (NCBI): domain Eukaryota; kingdom Metazoa; phylum Chordata; class Aves; order Phaethontiformes; family Phaethontidae; genus Phaethon; species Phaethon aethereus. The sequence continues at coordinate 8,910 of NW_028113775.1, read as the reverse complement.
TTATGCTAATCGGAGCAGAGAAACACCAAGTTTAGGAATAATGGAAAAGGTGAAAGAGACAACATTCCTCAGAACACTAGCTCATTAAATCCTAAAGAATGACTACTAAAGTTTGAGCACTGTATTGCCCTTACACAAGCAAAGCATCAATCAATTCAGGAAGAAATCTGGCCTATGTGATAGAAACAAGATTGGGCACTAAAGGACATATATTTTAACCACAGATGTGATCAGCCTTGTTGCAGGTTGAAAAGGAGGACTGCATACCTGAGGAACTGGGCAATAGGCTCCCATCCCTCCAGTGTTTGGACCCTGGTCACCATCCAATAATCGTTTGTGGGCCTGGACTGGGGGCATTGAGGCAACAGTGACACCATCCGTGAAGCACAAGCACTATTAAGAGACACACACAACACAGAAACAGTGACAATGTCCTGTCCTAAAAGAAAGTTAAGACTGCTGGTCACAGGCTGAGGCTCAGTTCTGCCAGGAAAATTTAGGAATCAAAGACAGAAAGCAGTAGGTCCCACTTATTCTGCTGCAAGCCCACTGACCTGAAGGATTCACTGAGCTTGCTTTCTCATTTTTAAATAATCAACAGGAATGGCAGCCCTCACAACAATTCCATTCTGATGAATTAGATTTTGACCTATTAGTCACGTGGACATAGGCTTACCTTCAGACATGTGAATAATCTTCATTGACTTGACAGATTATTCATACGTTTCAAGTTAAACATCTGTGTTTGCAGATCAGGGGCCTGAATGAGTGTGAGGTATTCTCAGTTACAGGACAGATCTTGCACAGAGAACTTGTTGGCAGTTTTGCATGTGGCATATAATATGCTTGCTTAAGTTTTATCCTGCCACTGAGTAGCAATCCACGATAAGGAAAGTGCTAAAATAGGCACTAAATATTAGCAGAGATTATTGATGTAACAAGAATTACAAAGACAAAGTCCATAGAAACATGTTTTAGGTCACTTTAGGAAAAAAAGATCACTTTCTACCTAAAAAGATCACCATAATTGCAATTTTATGGCTAATGTAGGAGAAAATTCTATTGATAACATACATTGATTACTATGACATTAGTATGACATCAAATTGCTTAGATTGCATATTTATTTATGTAAGTGCAAATAAAACAAAAAAACTATTTGAAACAATAAACTTGCATGTTTATGCACAGAGCATAGCACTAATGCCAAAGAATAAAAGCACACAACCACACCGTCGATCACATACAGAAAGTTCTTCCCCTTGAAGAAGTTCTTCAATAACAACCATCTCTCCAAACATTCTGTCCTGTACAAAAATAATAAATTTCTCCAGTTAGCAAACATGGCATCTACTAGCTAAATCCTGTCTTTATTTTCTTTTAACAGAAAAATAACAATGTAGATGAAAAGTAGCAGCTTTCTTGAATTCTGGTATGTTGAGCAAAGCTAATAGACTCTCATATGGAGATAAGGAAGGGACATTGAAATGCACCTTATCAGACCTCGGGAGCCAAAGAAACATGAAACAGTTGGAGGGGCAGGGCAGCAGGACTCAGTGCTGGAATGAGAGTTCAGTCACAAATTCTACAAAGCCCTGCTCACTGCCCACTGTCTGGGGCAAACATGAGGAATTTGAGGATGATACCCAGAGAAATTCCTTAGTCAAATGGGCAAGTTTCTCCTGAAAATACTTTCTTCCTGTGGCTGAAATTACAAATTCATGGGCTATAGAACATCAAGAATTGGATTCCTGCTGATTAACTGAAGATTTATCCACCTGCATAATCTCTTGGACAGCTCTGCAGGCTTCCTCTTTGCTGGCTGCAATAGTCACTTCTTTTCTAGCAGCAGGGCCCCTCGCTCGTACAACTCGTGCAGGAAAGTCTGTGCTTTAAATGAAAGCAAAAGTGAGATTCAGGTATCCCTACTGCATCCAGTGAAATTATCATTTTTAAGCTGAATGCCTCTCATATTCTTTCCTTCTTTCTGAACAGCTGAAGAATAACACTTCAGAGAAATACATTCCCTGCTAGCCCATCCTGTCATGGAGGTGAATGGGCTCCTACAGCCCTCAGCACAGGACTGTGAACCAGAAATCCATTAATTCTGGTGTTGGTTGTGACACCAACTCAATGTATATCCTTGGACAAGTTGCTGAGCTTTAACACCTTGCAGTTTCTTCCTCTTTTCCCTGAGTTGGCTTACTGTTTTATTCCTGTCATAGGTTTGGAAAGATGAACTCATTGATGATTTACAGTTTCATAACACCGGATTACAGTACATAATCTTATAAACCACTATGGAAGTTCTCTTCAGAGTTACAAAGTTAAGGCTAAGTTAGGTCTTGCATGTAAAGGATGTTAGAACTAGTGTATTAACACTGTATCCTCAGAATTGCTCCACTTACTCTTAAATGCAAACTCAATCTAAAAGAAAAAAAAAAGAACAAAACAACATAACTACACTTTATCCATTCACCTCTCCTCGGCTTGTGGACGGTCAAATAAAATGTCCCTTTTGAAGAGCTGATTCTACACACTACTAGCCTGTTTTCTGAAATAACACCTCATTCCTCCTTTCTACATTATGATTTATATTAGGACAAATCTCAACCCTAGATTTATACAAGCAGCCAAAGCAGGCTCACACAAAGCTCCCTTTCTCCATATCGCAGTGTGCTGACGTGAGTCTTATGCACGCTTACAGACATACAAGTTGTTGGCCTGTTTCTTTACACGGCAGTAATAGAGACTAAATGCTGTTACAGAGCAAAGTCAGTGAAAAGGTTGTTTTTATTTAAAAAAAAAAAAGTTCCACTAGATTATACCACATGTAGCATGTGACAGCAAAGACAAGAAGTCCATGAAACCGACACACAGCCACAGTCCAGCGTAGCTGAACAGAGCAGCTGCTGTGGGACTGGACCAAAATAGTCACAGTGGTAAGTTACACTCCCAAAGGATCCCCTGACTTCAGAGGCATTACCACTCAAAGCAACTACAGACATATGCAGTTACATTTCTCTCTCCGTGTAAGAGAGATGCTGCCTAGCCTTGAAGAAATAAGAGTATCCTCCTTAAGTTATGAGTGTTTGACCAGTCCCTCCCAAAGCACTCCACAGATAGCATTTTGCTGGTATCTGTGTAGAAATTATTCTTACCCTTAGAGAAAGATCTATTGAAATATTTTTTTCTGCCACCATTTTTTTGTCTTTTAAATGGCTAACTAGCATCCTGAAGAAGCTGATCAAAGAAGAGCTGTGATCTGTGAACAGAAAAATCAACCTAAGTTCCCTGCACCTTCACCATCTGTCTCTTCAAAACTAATTCATTCAGCAGCTATTTGAGAAGAACGACAACAGTTGAAAAGTTACCTAGTTCTAGGTAACTATCATGGGTGAAGGCCAAATGCATAGAAAACCTGACAGAGGAGTTTCCAGTATCAAAACAGTTACCTGATAATAAACCTACAAGCTTCCTGGGGATTGGTGAAGGCTTTCCATCTTGCTGTTGGGATCCCATGTCGATCCAGAAAGGCTTTGGCAAAACTAGTGTTGGATGCCAGCTGGGCTGCTTTTGCAGATGGTCCAAAACACCTAACTCCTGCTGCTCTCAAGTCATCAACAATCCCTAATTATCAAATTGAGCAAAAGAACAAAGTAATCTCTTTGGAAACATCAAGTCATTTTGACAAAAGGAAAACCACATAACCATTCCGGCAGTCTGTTACATTTTTCCTTGTCTCAAACAGCTAATTCATCCTTTAAAATAAGGTTCTGCATATCCAATGACCTGCTTTATCATTTAGTCTTAAGAGGTCTTTAGCTCCTTACATTACTTAGAACTGTCACAGTTAGGACTGTCTGGTACTTCTGTTCACTATTGAAGACATGGAGATGCACATTACAATAAATGCACGTGACAGTCTGGGTACTGTTGCCTACAGCAACAATGTTAGGACTATTGCAAGAAAATTCTTTATATAAAGGAAAGCAGAGCAGAAGAAACAAGAGTACTTGTAGCCATTACTGATTCTTGATCCTGAATTATTTCCCCTGCTGATCTCTAACATGCAAAAAGCAGCATATAGCTATGAAGCCAACTGTTTTCAGTAACTACAATTTACATTTACAAGATAACCCAAATTTTCTTGCTCTTCAGTTTAGTTAAGTCGTGTGTATCCTAAGATCCGGAAGACATCATTTCAAAAGCAGAATTCAAGGTACTGATTTTTACTGCCAAGTTAATTTATTTCAGCCTTACCAGCTGCCAAAAGAGCTTCTTGTCCAACTAACACAAGTCCAATGTTATGATCTTTACAGAACTGGGTAACAATAGTGTGATTGCTCACTAATACAGCTGAAAAGGAAAAGGAAATTTAATTGTTACCACTGTAAAGCCTAAATAAGAGAGGGGAGATGAGAATGTCATTGTTCTATCTCCCTAAGAAGTATGATTAAAATAATGAAACAGCCCATGAAGAGCAAAGTGAAACAAACAATATACTAATAACAGAGTCCAGAAGGAACAGTGAACATTTCCAATTTGCACTACTGTTTTTAATACGTCTGATAACTTATTAAATATATTTTATTTGCTATATGTAATCAATATAAACTTTTAAAAGCTGCTTATCATAAGAGAATAAAAACTTTAAAACATAAAACTGTAAGTTCATAAGGAAACTCAATTTCAACAGCTGAGCAAAGATTCCTCAATGGCAGTGCATGTTGTAGCTAAATTTAGCTGAGCAGCCTGGGCAGACACCAATGAAGTTTCTACGCAGAAGTTAATAACTTTGAGTTTTCTATACCTCTGCTACATTTTGATGAAATTGGTAAGTGAATTCAAGCATAACAGTGGGAGGAAAGACATGAGGTGTAGAAATACACAGTCTCATATAAGCCTCACTCTTAAGAAGCTAGGCTAAAAATAGATACAGTATGATGACTTACTAGGCAGGTCTAAAATTCAGAAACAAAACATACATAAAAAAAACACGTCTATGCCTTAAAAAATCTGTGGTACCTGTAAAAGAAAAGAATAATTGTTATCTCCTACCGACTCAACCCAAATGTGGTCAGTTTTATTTCAATTCCAACACCCATATTACTGATTACTTGGCACAATATTCTATCTTTCCCCCCTTTTTACCTGAATTGGAAATTTTCCCATTGTCAGCTGTTCCTGCATTTCCTGGAGCAACAAACACATGTTTCACATGTGGAGACTGGGCCAACTTCCAGGCCAGCGCATGCTCTCTCCCTCCACTGCCAATCACGAGCACTCGATCAGCCATTAACCTGTGCAAACACAGAAACAACATATATAGTACTATCTATTTATTTCACAAGCCCACGTAAAAATATATAAATTATATCACTCACTTGTAATTGGTAAGTAATATCAATCCAGTTCATTTTAGAAAGGTATCTGTAAGACATCTGAACAAAGTGACTGTACCAGTAGTGTTGCTGGGTAGATGCATCATTCACATTTGGTTTAAATACTGACAACAATGAAATAACTCAAAATTTTTTCCACTTGTTTCAGCACAGTCAAGATTTCCTCTCTTAAGTATCCAGGCTGAAATAATCTTGTCATGACTAGGTCTCATCAAGTCCTTTGCACAACTACACAGGACAGGACAGAAAATTTCATACAAATGCTCAAGGTAACTTTAACATAATATATTTCCAATTGAACACTGTGGTCAATCTAGGAACTTTTATGAGTGTAAACATCCTCAGTAATAAATGGCAAAGATGGTTTTCAGAACAGATTTTATACTTCGACAATTGCTAAGAGGGTAACTTCAGCAGAACAGCATGCTCAATAAAAGAACAACTGTTAATTTCACTAGCACGCTGACATTTAAAACAGTTCCTCAATAATATTTCTAGGCAAATTAGTTTTGATTTATTTCAGAAATATTATCATACTCAACATAGGTCACATCTGCAAACTTAATTTTTCCATATGTGCTGAATGTGGACAAATGTCAGAAAGAAAAAACACCCCAGAACATGACCTTTAAGGAAGACGCTAATGGCATAAACCAGTCCTTACCCAGGAAATAGGTAATAAAACAACAGCTTTCCAAGCAACACATCAGGAGACGTTTCCCAAGAAATCATTACCATTGGTTTGAGTTCGTTACATAGCTTCCGAAGGCAAGCAGAAGCTAAATGGTGACATTGAGGTATAATATGTCAGAAAAGCTGTTCATAGAACTGTGATAAATCAATAATCATGTTTCAAGGTCCTGAGACAGTGTTAAGATGTCTTAACCTAATATCAACAAAATAAAATTACACTATATATATTTTCATAATTATTAAATTGTCCAAACACAATGTAAGTACCTCAAGTAGCCTGTCCCTGGGGATTACAGATCATTGTGGATTATCTAAGACACTAATTTTAAGTTTTAGGTATTGTGCTCTATGCATTTAAACACAGAGCGTATGCTTAATGCTCTATCAATCACCAGACTGATTTCCTTGCAAAAAACTTTTCTAAGTCTTTATACTGTGTAGCTATCCAGTATGTCAGACTGTGTCTTTCCTTTTGTCACTGCTTGGCAAATAACTCTGAAGTCACTAGGAAGTTGCTGTGAACTTAACAGTAAAGGGCGACAACTGCTCTATCTTTAAGAAAGACATCAACATGCTCTCTACAAAGCTTCATTAGGCACTATGATCCAACTGTTATTAATAAAAAGCAAAGTGTTTTTAAAAGCTAAATTATTTTTTCCTTTAAATATAATTTCACAATTCACTGAAGTTTTCTAAGGCAGAATAAATTAAAGTTCCTGACTGGGAAGAGAGTGAAACCAAGCGGTGCCTCCTACCCTGTGGAAAAAATGCATATTTCCATTCCACATCATAGTGAGGACACTAAAGACATTTTTTTGCAAAGCAATTCAAACACTTGCTGGAAGAAAAGAAAACTGGTAAGACAGTTCATCCTAGAGAAAGGCTGTAGAGAGGGACGTCTCACTTGAATCGTCTTCCCTTACCGTGTCAGACCCTGCAGTTTGTCCACACAAACAGTTGAGTCCTCCAGACGGATTTGAGTTCTTCCTTCAGCTCCTGCTTAGGTCAAAATGATTTCTGATCTCCTAAAGCCAAGGATAGGGGGAGAGAGTGAAAGAAGCAGACAGACCTGCATGCTGCCCTGTCCCCTTTTATCCTCCTATCTAACGGGAGGATCCGCAGCAAGATCCCCTTAATGCTGCCCGCCTTTCAAAAGAGACCTCCCCACAGACTTCAGCAGTGTGGACCATTCTCCTCTCTTTCCATTTTGCCTTCACTAACAACAAAAACAACTAGTCCCCGCCAATCAGTCCTACAATGTTAACAGTAGTCAAACCTAGGGAAAGAAAAAAATCAAACTACAATGTGGTATCAAAAAGCTGAGATCATTGTTCAGCTCCCACATTAAGAGCAATTTTATATCCCCTGACAAGTAAAGAATCTCAAAGACAACTCGTAAAAATAAAACATAGCTTTCATGTTCTATAGCTAAACGGAAACACTCCAGTTAAAACCTGCATGCATTAACTCCCACAGCCCTATTCTTTCTAGCGGAACATATCCTTAGATGTATATATATAACAGTTATTCTAGTATCTACCACACTCTTAATTGTGCCTCCCTTAATTACTACCCTTTCTACCTTTTGAAGAAATTTCATACAAGCAGTGCCAGAGTTACAAGGTATATAAGTGTTATTTTATTCTCCACTGGTTCCTACACCATCCTCTTCAACAGCCTTAATCCTTTCATGATAGTATCTGAAGTCATTTGGTTAACATTTGGCAAGCTTGCAATGCTACCACTCTTTACTGAAAACAAAATTAAAGTATCCCAACATAGCACTGAGCAGATTCTGTGTGTCTTAAAGTCAGGCAATGAAAATAAAAAAAATGCATTCATAGAAACATAAGCCATTCCTTTCACACCACTGTAACAATTTTTAAAAGAAATCTGCAAAGTTGCTTAAAACTTCTATGGAATTAATGGCTTGTGTACTGTTGGACAGATGCTCTACTTGAATCTCCCAGTTTAAGGAGACATACCTGCTACAATAGTCCTAAGCATCACTTACCGAGTATTTGTAGACTTCCTTCCTTAGATGTGCAGACTCACAGTTCCACATTTTCCACCTGTGACTGAAGAGCAAACCACCACAAGGAATAAAGACTCCTATTTCTTATAAGACAAAACAAGGATAAAATTTCTCTCTTGGAATGTTTTCTTATAGTCAGGGGGCTGTGATAATTTAAGTAAGAAACAGAATTTGTGCAGCCCTGAAATGTCTCTCTGCTACATGAGTGGCCAGAAGAAGGTAATTTAAACTTGCATGCATTCCAGTGGGTCAATTTGTATTGCAATTATTTGACCAATTTGTTTTCTTAGGCGATGAAGTGAATATGCAGCAGAGAAAGACAATATACATGGAAACTTCCAATATCAAAATCTGACTTTTATAAAAAGCAAATTTGAGATTAAAAAAAATTGAAAACCGTTACCTAATGAATAGAAGAGAAAATCTCTCTGAAACAATGTATTTTAGTGTTGTTTATTCACCAACATAGCATACTGGCAAAGCGTGGCAGGACGAGCAGGCAGAGTATGGAAGCTACAAAATGAAGCAGATCGCTCTGCATGGTTGTTGCTTCCCTTCAGACATCAATGCCGCCATTTCACTGGCTGCATATACAGCATGCTCTACCATCCCCCATCAAGTACCATTAATAAAAAACACAAGCGGTTTGTTTGATTGTTTTTTTAATAATAAATGCTGGTGTTTGGGGAGGAAACAAATTATTCGTCTTCCATCTACTGGGCCTTTAGTTCGTGCATCTGGGGCCTCTCTTCCAGGCTGGGGATGAGAACTGTTTCT